>NC_142981.1:6418333-6721363 GCF_061535395.1 Colias eurytheme | reverse complement strand
TACTGAAGCTGGTGTAATGATGGAAGAAAATAAGGTTAAAATAACACAAAATTTATATTGTATAAAATATGGTTTTCAAATTCAAACACAGGTTTACATTTAAACCATATAAATCTAATCATTAAAATCTCAGTTCAAAAGTATTTACAGTACTGATCATTCTTCAATATTATGACAATCACAAAAAAATAACAATAAAAACAATCAAAATCAGGGATTATCTTTATTTCTGACATTTAAGATACATCGGAACTTTCATTATAATTCAATTCACCTTTAAAAACAAAACCAAGAAGGGTATGTAATAGCAGCTCTATATAATTCCACACAGGGAGAACACGTGCAGTCACCACCAATATTTAAAGACGACTGACGGATTTTTGAGTTTTTTGACTAACAGGCTACCGTCACCTACCGCCCGATTTGTTTTTGATTGTGTATGACCATGAATTGACTTCTATTTCTTTTGAACAAGGTGTAAAATGCAAGTGCATTGTTTAGGGCTCTTACGATTCAAAGATTCGAGTGTTTTGGGAAATACGACAATTAGCGAAGATTTGCATGCGCATTATTAATTTTGGAGTACCTTTTTTTTTTTTTTTTTTTTTTATCAGCCTGTCGTGTCCCAATGCTGAGCAAAGGCCTCTCCAAGTCGCTTCCACGAATCGCGGTCTTGTCCTAATGAGAACCAGTCATTTTTAAATTGGTGAAGTTCATCTCGCCATCTCTTCTTCGGCCTGCCGCGACGTCTTCTATGTGTTCCTGGGCTCCACAAAGTGGTTATCTTGGCCCACAGTTCGTCCGGCATGCGACTTATGTGCCCTGCCCAACTCCATTTCAACGCAGCGGCTTTTTGCGCTACATCGGCAATTTTAGTTTTGGAGCGCAGCTCGGTGTTTCGAACACGATCTGTTAATTTAACACCCAGTATACTTCGCTCCATTGCCCTTTGACAGACCTTCAGTTTGGACTTTTGTTCCTTTGTCAGCGACCAAGTTTGCGCACCATAAGTCAAGATAGGAAGAATACACATGTCCATAAGCTTTCTTTTGATGTTGATAGGGAGATCTCCTTTAAAAAATTCCTTCATGGACCAAAAACTCCTCCAAGCATTTTCTATTCGCCTTGTGATTTCGCGATCTTGTCTTGCCTGGAAGGAGAGTACTTGTCCGAGATATATGTATTCTTGGACATATTGTATATCTTCGTTATCGATGGTCATTCTGATCTTGGTGGTATTGGTCATGATTTTGGTCTTGGTCCTGTTCATTTTTAGTCCAACCTCAAGGCTGACGTTGCTTAGGTCTTGTAGCATTTCTTGTAGTTCGCGAGCTGAAGAAGAGAATAGAACCACATCATCAGCAAAGCGCAAGTTGGTTAATTTTGCTCCACCGACAGCAATGCCCCGTTCCATCCAACCAATCGTAAGTTTTCTAAATATATATTCCAAGGTACTATTGAATAATTTAGGAGATAATGGGTCGCCCTGTTTAACACCCCTTTGGATTTGAAATTTTGGACCAATTGTTTGCAATTTTATTGAAGCTGTGCTGTTTTTATATACATTTTTGAGTAAATTAATATATGTAGAACCTATATTTTGAGTTTGAAGGGCGTCGAATATTGAATTAAGTATGTGTTATACTATCAAACGCTTTAGAGTAATCTACAAAGGCCATGTACAATGAGATGTTATTTTCTTGACATTTTTCAATAATTTGATTGATTGTATGAAGGTGATCGGTGGTGGAGAGTCCTCCGCGAAATCCAGCTTGTTCGGGTGGTTGTTCGTCGTCGAGTTGCTTTGCAATACGGTTATTGATAACCTTGATGAACATTTTATACAAGTGAGATACTAGGCTTATTGGTCTATAGTTGTTGACGTCAGATTTATCTCCTTTTTTATGTAAAAGAATAATATTTGAATGACACAACTGTTCAGGGATATTACCGGTTTTTAAAATTGAATTAAACAAATTGCATATATGTGGTAGTAATTGGTGTTTGGCTATTTTTAGCATTTCCGTACTAATCCCATCCTCTCCAGGCACTCTATTATTTTTCATTGTTTGTAGTACTGTGTTAACTTCAAAAGCTGTGATCGGTGGTATATCATCAGAACAAATATAGTTAATTGGTGATGTGATGTTTTCAAATGAAATGCTATTTTGGGAATATAGAGATTTGTAGTAATCCGTGCATATGTCCATTATTTTTTCTCTATTGCGTTGTTTGACTCCATTTTGGTCTTTTAAACAAGTTATCCAATTTTTGGATTGTGAAATTCCGTATTTAGCTGTTTTTAAAGATCGGGTGTTCTCAATGGCTGACATTATTAAACTGTTATTGTATCGTCTAATATCCTTTCTAATACTTCGTTTCACTTTCTTGTCTATGGTTTTAAACTCTGCACTGTTCTTATTGGTACTTAATCTTTCATTTAATATTTTTTTTTGTGTAATTTGATAATTTGCGTTTATTCGAAGGATCTTGTTTGATTAATTTACATGCATTCTTTAAACTATTTTCTATATTACTGTATTGTTCCTGAACATTTTTACTCGACATATTCAGTGCACTAAAACTATTTTCTAATTGTATGCAAAAGTCATCCTTGTTATTAATTAGGGTTTCTTTATCCAGTCTTTTAATTCTGTTGCTAAATGTTTTTTGTCGCTGAATTTTTGTGTTTAATTTCAATGATGCTCTAATTGGTCTGTGATCTGATTTAAATTTAATTCTATTTAAAACTTGTATATTATTGACAATAGTTTGTTCTGAAATCAATATGTAGTCTATTTCGTTTTTAGTTTCTGTATTAGGTGAGATCCAAGTCCATCTGCGGGAAGATTTCTTATAAAAGAAGCTATTGCTAATGAAGAGATTTTGAGCCCATGCAAACTGAATAAGCCGTGTGCCTCTATCGTTTCTTAAACCTAATCAAACTAAATTGGAGTACCTACTGTGCATATATTTTGTACTCCTATAACAACTTGTTTCTTTTTAAATCGATACTAATGGAGACAAATCAACAACAAATATACAAATCTCCGCATCGATAATAGCAATCGATAAGATCTGAGCATTCTAGGGACAGACAGACAAACTAGCGGGAAGCGATTTTGTTTTATACTATGTTGTGGAGAGGATTAACATCATTTTAGGCTTTATTTTTTTTGTAAGTCGCTTACGGCCCGGAGCTTCGCCCGCATATTCAAAGCAAATTGCCATTGCATAGATATTTCTAAAATTATTAAATTTTAATAGCATCCCGTTCTACTCTCTAGAGTCTAGACTACTAACAACAGACACAAAAATCATGTCATGAAATCGCTCACTTGCGATGTGCAAGAAAGACAATCACACAAGCACACTTTCGCATTGTTAATATTTGTAAGAACCAGCCGTTCTCCCCGGCGCGGCTGTTGAAAAACAAAAAAACTACCTGGGCGAGTAGACCAGGGTAGATAATTTTTGGAATAAAATAAAATCGCAGTAAGATGAAACCCATTAGAAAAGGAGGGGAATATGATAAAAACAAAATGAAAAATAAACTACGGTCAATCCGAGTTCGGGAAGTGGGAGGGGGGAGCTTTTAAGTGAAAAAAATGGTTTCTTTCGATTTCCGACAAAACTACGAGTCCTACGGAAAAAATTTCAATGGCAAAGTTGTAGGTAATAAAAAGATCTACAACTTTTGATTTAATTAACAATTTTTTCACATAACCTAAAAAATTTAGGTGAAAAATTTAAAAAAACCAAGTTTTTGGTTTTTTATTTTTATCTTCTTCAAAATTTATTTTTTTTCTACGAAAGGTGATGGTCCAAAAATGTATGGACCAAAAACCCAGAGTCGATTTAGACAAATTGGGTATCAATGGCTTTATTATATTGCACAATTTACCCCACCGAAAAATTAATGCCCATATCCATGGGGTATGAGAGTTATAGACTAACAAAGTATATATGGAAAAATCATGAGTAACTTGTTATTTTTACCATTTTATACAACAGCAGTATACTATTAATCCATCCATCAGCCGAAGGGCGTCCACTGCTGGACATTGGCCTCCCCCAAGGTTTTCCACTGCGATCGGTCCTGTGCCACCCGCATCCAGCGGCTTTTTTTTTCTGTTGGGGCGGAAAGGTCCCATTCGAGGACGCGAATCGGAGGACGTAGTGTTGGTAGGCCCCCCACAAGGTGAACCGACGATCTGGTGAAGGTCGCGGGTAGCCGCTGGATGCGGGTGGCACAGGACCGATCGCGGGGGAAAACCTTGGGGGAGGCCTATGTCCAGCAGTGGACGTCCTTCGGCTGATGGATGGTTTAATAGTATACTGCTGTTGTAAAAAATGGTAAAAATAACAAGTTACTCATGATTTTTTCATATATATATATACTTTGTTAGCCTATAATTCTCATACCCCATGGATATGGGCATTAATTTTTCGGTGGGGTAAATTGTGTAATATAATAAAGCCATTGATACCCAATTTGTCTAAATCGACTCTGGGTTGTTTTTGGACCATCACCTTTGGTGGAAACTTACTTCATTTGTCCCAAATAGACTGTAATTTATTTGATTGAAAATATTTATTTTTTCGCCTTATTTCAACTTAATACCAACAAAACAACCATTCAAATTGGTTCAGCATTTCCTTTGTATATATGCCTTTCTGCCCGTGGTTTCGCCCGTGTTCTGTTAAACTTGACAAATTATAGACTTACCTTCCTCGGGCTCCATAATCAGGGTGAAAACAGAATGAAAATAGGTGCTTTCTTTTTTAAGTTTATCGTGAACGGACCGACAGAAAGACGTGGCGGAGGACTTTGTTGTATAATAGTAGTGAAGATATAATATTGGAATTTGGTGCATAAAATCTATTGTACAGTACATTTTCGTTGCGGTAATTGGGAGGCAGTGTGAGTTGTGTCGTTGAACCTGTGATAACCAATTTATTCTTAATTGTTTTAGAACTTTTGCATCGGAGTTTGCTGGTAATCGGGTGTAGCCACGGATCGTCACGATACGGCGCTGAATGGCGCCACGCACGTCAATGACATATTTATGCAAGTCCTGGTCAACGAAAATGCAAGGTAGGTGATGATTTATTATGTATATAGAAGAAAGCACCATCTTCATTTTATCCTAATTATAATTTAATGATAATTGCTCGATTCACCTAAAACATAATTTTACTTTTTTTAACTCAATTACATAAGAATGCGCCATTATCTCTCTCAGTACCTAGAGTACTACTACCTACTTTATAATAATTTTCTATGAACGCGTTCCAAAGATCGATATTAATATGTGTGGGCTTAATTCTTCGGAAATATCATGTTTATGAAAATGAAGAGCAATTGAGAAGTAGTTTTTGTTATCATGGCGACGCTATGACGGCAGTAGCACTGGCGGTTTCCATAGCGACCTCGCTGGCTCATCGTGTCGAGCGAGCAGTAAGGGTACGATCAATCCCGAGCCAAGGAAACCCGCACCCTTCACCGGCTGTTTACACCGTACTTGCGCACATTTCTCGCGCATTTTGCTTCTCAAATCTACCGATTCATATAGCATGATGTACATAGGTGTTATATTTTAGCAATTCTCACGAAGGTAAATCTGTTTTGAGAAAATAAAAGTACCTACCCAGCCACATATTAAATGAATAAAGAAAATTACGATTCAGTCTAATTCCATCATTTAATAATGAATATTTTTATCTGGTGATATTAGAAAGGTTTTGTCATAGGTATGAGAGGGCATAATTATATTATAAGAAGAAAATATAATATCCAAATTAGTATTGGTATATTTAAATATAATACATATTATACCTAGTTCCGAGGATGAATAATTGCGAGTTTATTCACACTGTTTCAGGGTGGTAGGTCATTGACATTGCGCTTACATCTAAAATGAAAAGGTTTAATGCTAGTACGTACAGATTACCGCTGTCGAACACTACGCGCTTGACTAGTGTTATATGGAAAATATAAAATTGTATATCGTGTGATCGGATTACTTAAGAGGTATGTACGTTTTAGCGGGAAGGAACGTGACCTTGACCTCAGAGCAATAGGCCTAACCTGCCCCAAAAGACTTAGGTGAAAAGTTACTGGTCGATAATAAAACATCGCTTTCACGCAAGCGCCCTTGCACTGGTCCACACAATCGATCCGCCCGCCCACGTGACGCAACGCATTTGCGAGGATTCCTTTCACTGCTGAAAACTCTTACTTCACGAAACAATTAAATCATTATCATAACGATGTGAAGTAACACTCTTTTGTTAGAAGATATATAATTTTTAGAACAGAGTTTTAAAGTATAATTGTTGAATCTCCTATTTGATGGAATGACTAGCGGATTCATCGAATGATGACATTCAATGAAATAACTGGGCTGAACGTTGATTTAACAAGCATCACTCAACGTCCTAGTTGAGTGACGCTTGTTAAATGTTAGCGGATTTTAACATAGCCCTTTGAACAGAGCGGATTTAACGCTCGGCATATTGTTGAATGACTAGCGCTCTCATTACTAGATTAGCGGTCCCAGTATAACAGAATATTGTATGATAATTTAATCATTCACACCATGATCAATTTTCTTAATAGCTTCATAAATAACATTTAACTTGCAAGCATCCCTATAAATTAAGTTGAACAAAATGCATAATCCTTTATGTAATGAATAAATCGCCTACTTCTCGTAACTTAGAAATTACGATCGTAAAAACGTATGTACACTTAAATATATGTATACTCTGTTTAAAGAAAATGAATCTTTAGCTGTGACGTAGAACTCGTTGGTAATACCAATACCAAGACCAGTATTACAACTTACTCACAGTTGAGCAACATTGGTATTGACAACCGTTTTAGCATTGATGCGGTTAGTACGACTTGCGTAAGATTTTTTCCTGCTAAACGCCCAAGTTTTCATAAATAATATTTTCCTTAATCGACATTATTATATTACTAGCTTTTCGCCGGCGGCTCCGCCCGCGGTTTCAAAGAAAAACTCGCATATTTCCCGTTCCCGTGGAATTTCCGTTATAAAACCTATCCTATATTACCTACTCGTGGATAATGTAGCTTTCGAATGGTGAAAGAATTTTTAAAATCGGTCCAGTAGTTTATGAGCCTATTCATTACAATCAAACAAAGTTTTCCTCTTTATAATATTAATGTAGATTAGGCTACTCTGAAATATGCGTCCATACTCGTACTTATTTATTTATTTATTTGATTTGCCAACAGATGTACATCTTATTCTTATATCTTCTTATATATAAAAATGAATCGCAAAATGTGTTGGTAAGCGCATAACTCGAGAACGGCTGAACCGATTTCGATAATTCTTTTTTTATTATATTCCTTGAAGTACGAGGATGGTTTTTACTTTTTATGTAGTGAGAAAACGTAAATATGTACCACGGGCGAAGCCGGGGCGGACCGCTAGTTTATAATATATTTTGAGTATGTGACATAATTAGCATGCATAGCAAGATGTAGATCCAATTACAGGCAAATACAACATGCGTTTTTGAGTTGTATCAAATTATAGCTTCTAAATCGTAGTTTAAATTCTAACCAGAAAACATTATTTTTATCAGTATAATTTTTATGTATAACGTTTTTATATGCAAACTAACTAAGGAAGTTGATGTCAACTTTTGTACTATTTAAATAATCTGCATATTATGTTCCCGACAAACTCTAGCAATGACGCTGTTGAAGCCTAAATTGGTTCTATATCTTTTGACAAAAAATACATTGATTTTCCTAGAGTATCTCCTTGGAACAGCCATAATAATTTTTGATAGAAGATAAGGACCAATATACGAATTAGTAAAAATTTTTTTATAACAACATTTGATCGTTATTATACGTTTTTTCATTTTCGATGATTGATTCATACTCCTCTATATCTTTTAACTAGAGACAAATCATTCTTTATTTCCATCTTTGCCATTTGCCGTTGAGATCCAAGCACTGTTATTTATAGATATGTAATATAATTCAGATATATAACAATAACATAATTCGTATTTTTCATAGTTTGTTGGTGGAACCGGAGAAGGGTGCAGAGTGACTGTGGGAATTATTTGAGATTAGCCGTGACTAACTCGAACACTAATTTCATGAGAATTTTATCGAAATCTTATTTAGAATGGCGTACAGAATATTTGTCCAATGTTTTCTATGTTATAAATAGGAAGTTTCAGTTTATAGGTTAAATAAATTAAACTCTCGTTTCATTTTTAAAACAGTATTTTATCATAAACTAGCTTTCCGCCCGCGGCTTTGCCCGCTTTGTCTAAAACATAATAAAATATATACTAAAACCTTCCTCTTGAATCACTCTATCTATTAAAAAAACCGCATCAATATACATAGGGACAAAGGGACAGAGAAAGCGACTTTGTTTTATACTATGTAGTGATGATGTGCACAAAATGAGTTAATTATGAGAATTAAATGGAAATATCTCACATGATCCCCGAGCAATATATTAAGCAATTTGTACTCTCATTACTAGTCTCATTTCATCAAATTGCAAAGGCTCTCGTGAGATTTGAACCTCATCAGTTTACTCAGATACCTATTTGTTTATTATGATTATATTGTTATAACTTTGTTACAATCGCTCGCCAATTGTTTTGTAAAACCTGACTTACGGTTTACCTACGTGCAATATATATTTACTGAATCTTTTTACCTGTAATTTTTTATAACAACATAAAATTGAAAGATTACGAGGATTTATTAGGCATGTCTTTCCAAAAATACCGCCGAGCTATTCGTTATTGAAATAGTTTAATATATTAATTATTATTATATATTATTATGTACTTAATCTAAGTATATCTAATATCTATACCTATTTGTTATAAGATAGTCGTGTTACATACACTCTTTATAAATCAATAAGGACAGAACGTATTCATGATTTTTACCTCGATCGATCGAAAAAAAGATCGTACAAATCCGAATGAAACGAAATGCTAACTAAAGTTTCAGTGTTCCCTACACACATTCCGATTTTTTCCAGATTGATCTGACAAAATGTGTCTGAATTTTATTGTGTTGTATACCTACCTCTCTGCCTTGTCGAAGCATCTGCATCCAGAACTTAATTTCTGAATTGTACATGACAAGTGGATTAACTTTACACAGGAAACCACATGAAAAATTCTTCCCCCAGTCTTCTATTTTACCATACCATGAAAATTCGTAGTAAAGATAATATGTCTGTGTAGCAAATATAACTTTCAGCTGCGCGCGTACGCTGAAACTAAAGATTTTATGAAAAAGGTTGCTAAAATCGAAATTGTTGGAAATTTTCTCTAGTTTATTTAGTCAGTAGATATTTTTTCTTAAATCGACAAAACGTGCATTACGATGCTTTTTTCCAATGTGGCGGTGCGAGAGGAAAAGTAAAATAGAAGAAAGATACGAGGTGGCAATGTAGAAAATATATGTACCTCATTTTAAAAATCCCTCATTTTCGAACTACCTACCAGAAAACTTTCTAGACTAAACTACTACTAATATTACTGGAATAAAAGTAGAAGTAGTAAGTAGAAAAACGAAAAATTTTAGACCTCTTCATGGATCAGTACCACATAATAACTTCACTAAATATATTTTAAAAATTAAGTAAACATAATATAATATCTGATCTATAATATCTGTTGTGCTTTGTATTAATGGTGTTAAACGCCGATTTGAATTTTAATTCTGTTAATACAAGTAACACATCAAGCATATTTTGTTCATTATGAAGTGAATTACGAATTCAGATTATAATAACTAATAGACCGGGAGATACTGACACAAAATTTCGAGTCATTTGTAACAAGGATGGCGGTTCTACAGGGGTCTTAGTACGCAATGACAAAAAGAAAAATGATGGTGTGAACGCTGGTACCGGTGGCTTAGTCGCGTGGGCGTTTCTCGAACTCGTCGGAAAAATAGCGAAAGTCAAACGATTTGTAACACAAAAATTTTAGAATTTACCGATAGCCCATAAAAAAGTAGTAGGCGGTAGTGTCATGCCATACTTTTCCGGTGTGACTTACAGCCCGCCATACCGATGAGAATGTGTTGATTTAAATAAAACAATCATTCAACCATTTGTACCAGGCTAACTTTTGCACAGGTAACTATCGTCGTGCAGCCATTTACGAAAATCGCCATGCCATACTTTTCGGACGATTCCAAATGGTCGCCATACCGCCGAAAATCTGCAAAAAATTTTTATTTCGCCAAAGTTTTTGTATCAGTATTGCATTTGGATTTTTGGAGAGTATTTGATAAAATGTGACCATTATTATATTTGCCATACTTCTAGTAGGGGGAAAAAGTGCTGTCATACTTGAAAACTTAATTTATTATTAATTTATATAAGTGAAGATTTCCAACACATAAATCTTTGAAATTTTGTATTTATATTTGTTGATCCTCAAACTTACAGGAAAAATAAGTGCCATACTGTTACAAATCGTTTGACTTTCGCTATTTTCCGACGAGTTCGACTAACGCCTACGCGACTAAGCCGCCGGTACCAGCGTTCACGCCATCGTTTTTCTTTTTGTCATTGCGTACTAAGACCCCTGTAGAACCGCCATCCTATTACAAATGACTCGAAATTTTGTGTCAGTATCTCCCGGTCTATAATGCAATTTGCAATATGACGTTTTAGAATGCGATACTCATTTATAGAGCTATGATTGATACAGATTTGTTGCCACAAAAAAAATCTATAAAACTGTTCATGTGTATTAATTTAATGGTCATTTGTGAATATTTTAACTCAGGCTCTTTATTCCGTAGAAACCTTGAATTGGTACGGGAAATTTCTGTATACTCGATGACTCGTTGTTCTACTTTTAATACGAGGAATGTTGATTCAATACATTGAAATATTTTTCATCCTATAAGGACATTTATCGTTTCCGCCGCTTCGATTGCTGCATTTCAATAAAAACGCTAGCAAGTGTTAATTATTATTGTCTTCGCATTGAGTCAATAAAGTAGCTAGGGAAGCGATGACACCGACACCGGCGAAGCGGAATTAGAATGAAGTGCGCGGCTCGCCGCGGCCGTGTGCCACGTCATTGCCGTGACCCACTGACATAGATCTGCGGGGCCGCCTGCACCGATATCTGCACATGCCGCGCACGGTCGTTCTTCCTCTACTTATGCTTCTTTACTTGTTTTACTGATCTTTATGAGTATTTTCATATCGTTATATGTATACAATATTATTTTATTAAATAAAACATCTAGAAAATCAATCGTAGATTTTCTACCATACATCTTTTTTTTAGCGGATCTTTGGGCAAAACGTTTTACTTTTGATGTAGGATTTTTTTTCACTTTGTTTTTCTAAGATACTAATTGATACTCTCAATGTCATAATGAGAAAATAATGATCAGATTTATGTAGGTGCCGTTAAAATAGTCGTTTTGCACAAGTTAGGCTAACTAGGCAATATCACTAAAATAAGTTATGCAATAAGTGACCTTGTTATCTAAATTGTGCACTTGACACGAATACTGTTCCATTTCACTTTCATGTCTATATATACACCTATCTATGCGTAGTTATCTTCGTGTCCGCTTGCACACGATAAATTGTTATTATCTGAATTATATTATGTATGATTGGAGCTAGTGGTACATAATGCTAAATATATTCAATTAATCGTATAAATTAAATTGACATAAATCGGCTTTAAATCTGTACAACGAGTAAGTCGACTGAATAACGAGGTAGTGGTATGTGAGGGGGAAAGTGAAACATATTAATGTATAGTAAAAAAAAAAATATAGTTCCTTTAATATCAGAAATTTTGATAATACGTTTATCCTCGTAAGTTTTCGACCTTACTCGACGATGTGATCAGTGTCGTTTCGGTGAGTGAGATCGAAAGAGAAACGGCTAGATGGCAATGACGTGCGAGCGACTGTAGCGGCGATATGGTAAAGCCGGTCAGCAAGTATGTTGGTACTAACCTCCCCGCGCCGTCGATGCTGCGTGTCGTATCGCGCCGCCGCGCTGCGTCGTGTTGATAATTTGTGAAGTAGTGAACGACAAGGATGTATGTATATGTGTGTCTCGTCTTTCAGTTGACTTTCATCGTCGTTTTGTAGCGAACGTTTCGCACGAGACACCTATCAATAGGGAATTGCATTATTTAATTAGCTGCGTAATAAAGTTAGTGCACGTTTTCCTTCAGTAGACGTTTGTTTTGCAAAAACATTCCGAGTTAAACTATGTTATATGAGGGAATAGTGTAAGATTGAATGGATTATTAGGTAGCTAATTAACTTTGAAATATAGCGTCGCGGCGAGCGTGGCGCAATGCAGTGTGTGTTTGGATGCGGATTCAAACTGTGTATTACATCTAAACTTATAGACAGTGACTTTCATCACGACAGTGGTGGTAGCGAGCAGATTCAGCGGAGCCTGTAGCAATGTTGCCTATGGTCCAGACAGAAACCCTGCTCTTCAAGAGTGTCAATCACTCCCCTGATGGAGTTCCACATACTCCGACCTTGCCACCTTCAATGACTCCAGATTCTGAAGTTGAAGAGCTTGTTGATATCTTTTTCGACATTGATGTTGCCGTTAACACATTATCAAGGTAAATGGGCAATACCTTGAAAACTACTTAGATTCCACAAGTGGTTTGCTTTTAGAAAAGGTTGATGGAGAATATTAGTCATAAAAGATTTTAAACAACTAAAACAAATAGGTACTTATATTTATTTTTCAAGATTAATGATACTGATTAAGAGTAGGTAACTACTCATATATATAAAACATTTGAAAATACCTCTTACCTACGCGAAGAGATTGAAAATTATATAAGTGATATAACTAAAATAGAGATTCCTACTACCTTTAATTAAATGTAAAAATGACCAGAGTGTACTATTGAAGATTATGTTAAATTGAAAAATGGCAACAATTATTGTATCGTGTTATTATGTTAAATAAAACATATGGAAACGAGAAGTCAGCATTTCATCAACATGTTGTAATACATATCTGACATATCATTGTTTCTCTTAATTTATTTCATTTCATGATCCATATTGCAACATCATCTATATGAGGAACTTAAGTCTGCCTTTATCTAACTATGTAATGTAAACTAATTACTATAATCTCTTATCATCATCATCATACAATAATGTAGCACCATCAGATATATGTAGGTAATATAATAATAACAGTTGTTTACGTATTAACGTTTATTTCTAACTAGCTTTCCGCCCGCGGCTTCGCCCGCGTTTTCAAGGAAAAATCCGCATAGTTCCCGTTCCCGTGGGATTTCCGGGATTGCGTCATTTTCCCGGGATAAAAAGTAGCTTATGTCCTTTTTCGGGTATCATAATATCTCCATACCAAATTTCATGAAAATTGGTTCTGTAGTTTAGGCGTGATTGAGTAACAGACAGACAGACAGAGTTACTTTCGCATTTATAATATTAGTATGGATAACGATTATAAACATTGTTAGTAATAACCAGTAACATGTAATTGTACTTATATTACTATTTATGGTGGTGATTTACTTATTAAGACTATGTTTGAATAAGAGTATAGATCGATTAGAGGGGATAAATCATTCTTTGAATCGTATTTAGAACGTTTTAAAGATTTAGGTGTACACACCTGCCATCTATGAAATGCTGTTAAATCTAATAAGCATTCGCCTTCCAATTATGGTCGTACAAGCGGCAAAATTTATTGTTACTGATGATTGATGATCTACCTCGCCAAATGATACGTCGTCGTCAGCCATTGGACGTCCACTGTAGGACATAGGCCTCCCCCAAAGTCTTCCAGAGCGGCCGATCACCAGCGGCCTGCATACAGCGGCTCCCCGCCACCTTGATCAGGTCGTCTGTCCATCTTGTTTGAGGCCGTCCTACGCTGCGTCGTCTCCATTCGAGAACCTTTCTGCCCCAACGGCCATCGGCCGTTAACTGATACGTAATTTATCTTATTTTTACATGGTTTATTGGTCACATTGTCCTCTTTCAATTTTTCTTATTTATCCTTTACTTATCCTACTTTTTGCGGTGGCGTGGTGTGGTACATATGTCATGCTTACATCTTGGGAAATCTGTATGATCTGTATTTTTCTGTCTTAGCATCTCTTGCTCAACTCGAGTTCTTACAATTAAGTTTCAACGATGCTTTGGCGGCTGCGATCTGATCGCCTTTACCTATAAAGTGATGTGGTTGATGGTTATGTGTTAACAAAGTACATATTCCATTCCAAGTAACAAGCCTTAGGTTATCAAAATAAGTATCAACATTTTACCTAAATTGTACCTAATAGATTTACTATAGATTATTTAAGTACATAATGCCTTAAAGAGGCAGCTGATATTATAATTCTGATTTTCTGATCCTGTCCAAATTTCGTCGTAGGCTTCTGATTATTGATCTTCTACTTTGCATATATGTACATGTAATATGTAGTTGAACTTGTCATCGACGTCTATAATAGGAAGGCATTTTTGCCCCTACCAAACAATTGTCTACAATATCAGCAAAAATAGTCTTGTACAAAAAAGTATATCCAAACAATCATAAAACCATGATGACAAACACATCGGAGTAGCCAATCTACTTATCTTCTTATATTCTCTATCCTCTTTTGCACTCGCTATATTAGCAAAAAGTGAAATAATCAATTTATAGAAATCTTCCCTTTTTATATTTTCTACACAGGCATCGATAAAATAAAATATTGTGATCGCAACCCATACTTTGTATCGCAATTGGTAAAGATCGACCATTCCATGATTATTTTGATAAATTGAAATGAACCGTACAGAAATTATTGTACATATTTGTAATATCGAAAATCGTTTCGACAGAGGAAAATGTCGACAAAACCCCAACCATTCACAGCATTATGTATGTAATATTTGATGTAAAATTCTATCTCTACCATACACCTTTATTATTTTTACAAAACAAAGAGAAAATAAATGGATCATCTGATATAAAACTATAACACGCTCTAAATATTATATTATGACCCCAAATAATAATTGTTAGAAGATTTTATCGAACAAGCAAGGTGGTTTAGTCCGCGGCCTTGCCTAAAGTTACTCCTTTATTTTGCTACACTTTAAGTAATTTACCTCTACATTTTAATCTTCTTTAAAGCCTGTTTGTGTATTGTTTTAATATAGTTTCAGCTGCTTATGTATTTGATAATTAAATGGCAAACATCATTTAGTACGACTTTAGCATTGCAGGCTGTGTGGTTCATGACGAATACTTGTTGAGTAACAATTGAAAAAGCGAAATCTTCGATCGCGTAACACCTCCGATACTTATCAACTTTCACCGATTCAGTGTCAATTTTAACTGGTCAATCGAGCTGACAAAGTTAACCGCTAACAGTGTTATCATTATTGAATAATATGTAATTGTGTGTAATCTCAAAACACCTAACCGTATTATTGTTATTCATTGTTTAGTATTGCATTGTAAGTCATTGTATTGAGGAGCCCTTGAGTACTTCACAATTTGGCGAATTATTTGTTATACTACCTATTTCTGGTCACGCTTATGTTACGTTGTTATTCCGAACATTATTATTTCAAGGTTGCGCGTCCGCCCGTCGCAGTGAGGTTGCGTTGTGGGGCTCCTCGGTAGGCGTCGTTTAACTGGTATCTCTGTCCCTCTTTCGCATCAAGCTTCAGTCAATTCTTCATTTGGCATTCGATACGAGTCGTCCAAGTTAAGAATTAAGATATATACGTTGCTTTAGGGCTATAGACTATAGGTAGCGTAGATAAATCTTTCGGGTATATTTCTTTGGACTGCCTTTATTTCAAAAACAATTCTTATGCTCAAATTCATAGTATACTATTTGTCTGTATAAGGATATAGAGTTGGCCAATAAAGTACATTCCTTATTTGCAAATAAGAAATTAAGAATTTATTTAAAGGCTTATATTAGATCTGCTACAATTTAGTTTACTCAAGTAGTAAATTAATCCATCAGTCCTCGGAATCACAGACACAATAGAAAATCTATTGTGTCGCGCCCCGATCGGGCCTTACGGTGGTCAATGGGTTAAGTAGTATTTTCCCTTTTTTTTATTTGTCATGTAGCGTTATCTTATCACTAATCTATGACTACCTACCTATATAAGAATTTAATTAAAATTGGATGGCAAAATGTCGTACTCATTTGCTCATCCGTTAGTTGTATTTCATTTATTTTATACCTGTAGGTACCAAATATTAAGTTCTATAGTTTGCGATATCACTCACTTACTAGGTACTTACTGCGGTCGTTCAAGGCCAATAGATTTGGGGCAAAGCGCTTAAAATCATACAAAAAGTGCATTTATTCGATCGGTTTGTAATGTTAGAAAATGTTTGATTTTGTTTCGTATTTAAAATCATTACATCAATCATATTCATGACCGCCATCATTAGAACACTGATTTAATAATAGCTAATTTTGTTTGCTGCTTCTGTAGAATTGAATCCTGTGACCTCCAACTGGGAGACACATGGAGGGGGATGCAAGGCAAGATGAGCGTGACTGCGCCAGTTAAGAAGATAAGAAAAAAGTCTGGCAATCAGCCTCAATCTCAAATGTACGTATCTTGCGAATTGGAAAACATAAAATTCGACGAGATTGTTCATTACTTTCCCCTTTCAGTTTATTTTTTTTATGACTATTATTAAAACAAATTGTTATATCGTAGTAAATTTAATATATAATGACTACGTTCGCATGATCATGCATTTATAAATAAATTAAGATGTATGCAGGCACATTTCGATTTATTTTCACTCTTAATTTCATACAATCTTGTTTCTTTATGCGTGCGTTATTACGAGATAATGCTGCAAACTAAGATAACTTGAGAGAAGAAAATAAATATCACGCAAACAATAGCTAAATGCTATTATTACTACACTAGTAACGCATTTGTATCGTCCAATCAGATTACTAATTATTATTTAAATTATTTTAGATTCAGTAATTTTCGTTAACTCAATTATTTAGGAAATACCTACAGTACAAACTACAAACATACAACATGTTTGTAGGGATAGGGATGAAAAACATAATTATAAAAACACAATTTTACTCATTAGTTATATAATAATTATATTAATCTTCTTTATAATGTTTTTATGTTTTACATTATGTTTAACTATTAAAATATTTCGGGACCTAGGACACACTAGGTATATCAATTACATAACACATAATATAATAAAAATAATGTGAGGTCATAAATAATTATAAGAGCAAAATTTGGCTGGTGGAAATTTGTTCATGTCATTCAGAGATAAGGCGCAAAATATTACTAATCACTAATCAGCGTCGCGTCGCTGCAGCGTAGTGTGCAGTAGATCTATAGATGTTGTCTATTTGATATTGCATGCATAGACTGCGTTTTGAAATACGTCGGATATAATTAAGAGTCGCCCTCATGAAATCAGCCGTTGTTATAATGCCGGATACTTAGATGCAGATATAAATAAAGAACCCTCCAACTAACTCAGATTGTATGAAGGCTTAAGTCGAGATGTGGGTAATAGGGATACGTTTTTAAGATGCATTTTTTCTGATAACAGTATCTACAAGTAGTAGTAGTAGCAGGCCGGCAAACCAATTAAATATTGGAGTTGCAATTTAAGACGCAAGAGGTGGGAAATTCCTCTACATGATGGCTTTTTGTAAATATGTATTAATGATTCAAGAATATCATATACGTACATGCATCTAAGTAAATGAAAAAGGATGGACGAAGACTATTCATTTCATAGAGGTGTATAGGTTTTTCTTTTAATAAATGCGCCATATATAGATACGTGTTTTGCTTATGCATGTGGAGTTTCATTTATAAATTTATTTAATTATTTTAATTTTAATTAGATGAATATTAATTTGTATTATTGTTTTATAATATATATTTTTAACACGCTAAATGTTTAGTCGCTTAAATATATATGTAGCTTTAAATACAATGGTTTGAATTTCAAAACTGCAAATTTTGTGAACATTGTAATATGTTTTTATACTATAATGTTTATTGTTTTCTATGATATCTTTCATATATTATAATACAGCAATACTATTTCACTTTTGTTGTATTAAATGTTGTATTGATTGTTTTTATGAAAATGCACATTTGTTGAGGTCTTCTGCTGAAAGATATTATTATTTAGGAAGAAACTTATAATTTCACATTATTAAGAAATTAACGAAAAATGTTTACTTCCAGAAACAAGTGCTTCAACGAGAAACGACGTAGAGAGCTTGAAAACGAAGTCATAAATCAATTGGAGGAGTTGTTGGGCACATGTTTAGCTGAAGTGAAGCAGCCAGATAAGAACGGAATTGTAAGAGAAGCAACGCGACAAATTCAAGACGTGTTGAATCGACGACGTGATTGTCCCAATGATTGTCCACTACGCGTGAACCAATGCCTGTCCCCTGTGCAAGCCGGCGAAGTCAGCTCTACCCAGCCACAGCCGCCAGCAGCCGGATACCAGTACACAGAAATCAGTACCCTCATAGAGGTGAGAACTTTGATATTTCATTACATTTGCTACTTTGAATATTGATTTTCGTCATAATTTGTGGCTTCGATCAACAATAATTACGCTTGGGCTCTTGCCTCTTACCACGTAATAGAAACATTTTTACTAAAATACATATACAGCTACAATTTTTTATCTGAACTTCATATAATATTGTGTCCAGATAGCCTTATGATTCACAAGTATACGATTAAACAATACGGTCATGCTTATACACTGGGGTAGAAGCCTTTGAAAATAATGAAAAGATAAAAAAAATCGCAGTCGGATGAAACCCATTAGAAAAGGAGGGGTATATGATAAAAATGTAAGGAAAAATAAATTACGGTCAATCCGAGTTCGGGAAGCGGGAGGGGGGAGCTTTTAAGAGAAAAAAATGGTTTCTCTCGATTTCCGACAAAACTACAAGTCCTATAGAAAAAAGTTCAATGGCAAAGTTGTAGGTAATTAAAAGTTCTACAACTTTTGTATTCACAATTTTTTCACATAACCTAAAAATTTAGGTGAAAAATTCAAAAAACCAAGTTTTTGGTCTTTTATTTCTATCTACTTCAAAATTTATTTTTTTTCTACGAAATTTGGTGGAAACTTACTTTATTATGTCCCAAATACACTGTAATTTATTTGATTGAAAATATTTATTTTTTCGCCTTATTTTGAATTAATACCAAAAAAACAACCTAATTTTCAATCGAAAAGTCACCCGTCAAAATATCAGCTTTTTTCAAAAACTTGGGGTGCCTTTTATTCATTGAAATCTCTACTTTCATATGGTGTAAAAAAAATAAACACCACCATAGTAAATGTTCTCAGGAAATGCATACAAACAGTCTGAAAATTAGCTTTTACTAAATCAGGCACACTTCTTGAACTCTATAGCTTCTCTTGTATCGGCTTTTCGGTAATATTTCAAAAGAAAAATAATTATCTGTTCTATGTTTAATATTTTACAGCATATTCAAAAGCAAAATGATGTCGATAAAAACATTTCAGGTAGTTCGAGAAGTGTGCCTGATTTAGTAAAAGCTAATTTTCAGACTGTTTGTATGCATTTCCTGAGAACATTTACTATGGTGGTGTTTATTTTTTTTACACCATATGAAAGTAGAGATTTCAATGAACAAAAGGCACCCCAAGTTTTTGAAAAAAGCTGATATTTTGACGGGTGACTTTTCGATTGAAAATTAGGTTGTTTTTTTGGTATTAATTCAAAATAAGGCGAAAAAATAAATATTTTCAATCAAATAAATTACAGTGTATTTGGGACATAATAAAGTAAGTTTCCACCAAATTTCGTAGAAAAAAAATAAATATTGAAGTAGATAGAAACAAAAGACCAAAAACTTGGTTTTTTAAATTTTTCACCTAAATTTTTAGGTTATGTGAAAAAATTGTGAATACAAAAGTTGTAGAACTTTTAATTACCTACAACTTTGCCATTGAACTTTTTTCTATAGGACTTGTAGTTTTGTCGGAAATCGAGAGAAACCATTTTTTTCTCTTAAAAGCTCCCCCCTCCCGCTTCCCGAACTCGGATTGACCGTAATTTATTTTTCCTTACATTTTTATCATATACCCCTCCTTTTCTAATGGGTTTCATCCGACTGCGATTTTTTTTTGTTTCAAAAATTATCTACTCTAGTCTATTAGTAAAACATTGACACTTACATTTTGTAATGCTTGTTTAAGAAAATAATTCTGTTAGTGCTTTTTCTTCTTTGTAATAGCTTTTTTAAAACATCATAAATGTTAGTTACATAGATGCCATTATATTTTCGCATCACCCCTTACACAAACATCTTGCTTATTACAGGCAGTGAAACATTACACGGGTGTTCTGGGGTTGATTTTGATGGAAATCAACTCGAAAGGGGAAATAGAATGTGTAACTGAAAATATTAAGGACTTAATCCTCACTGAAAGAACGGAGTTGTATAAAAAATCTATTTTCTCGCTGTTGCATGTAGATGATCATGCAAAACTTAAACCTTTGCTGAGGAATATTCAGACTTTTACCTGGGGCTCCACGGACTCTGATAAGTTCCAGAACATACAAGCGCGCTTTATTGTTAACGACTCCGGTGTGACCGATGGTACCAGGTACGGTAGATTTTTAAATCTATAAAACAAACATTTTATTAGCAGAGTCTTTGTTTTTAATTTATCAATCAATTAAATATTATGCATAGATAAGACTTGCATCATATTATTATAAATGCTCGCAAAATGTTTCATTACACAATATTTTAAAAATGAAATGTCTCATAAAATATTAATTGTTATTCACTTGCGATCATATTGTATTGTGTATACATATTTTGATAAAAATTGATACAGCTATATAACATTGATGAAATCATTGTAGTTCTAAAGCATTATAGTAGTTATACCTATCAATAGATAGTGTTTATTATCAGCTATAGATATTATGTTATAATTATGTTTTAAATAATTAATTACCGAATATTAATGATTTTACAACAATTTAGTTTGCCTAGTAAGATCCGTTTAATATACTGTAAGGAAAATATATTAAATGGTACTCTCACTTTCTGAGTAGGTAACGGTTTTTTTCATTGTCTTCTAAAAAGTAACCTTGTTTGTTTTTTAAAGGTTCGTGGATAGCATAATTCACGCTGCGCCGGTACGCGGCTCATCCACGGAGGAGGCCGGCTCCGTCATGTGCGTCATTCGGCGCTGCGAGTCGGCCGCTATCTCCAACGACGGCGGACCAACCATCGTCTTCAGATTGGACTGCAATTTCAACATTTTATGTGAGTAATGTATTCATTGTTGCGAAAAGATTGCATTAAATATATGATATCAGGAAAACGCCGCAATAAATATCGAGTATAATTGCATTATCAGAATGTATTTTTATAGAGTTCATTTTATTGTTACAGCTTGTGATTTGTCCGGAGTTGAAAACTGTATAAACTCTCCTATCTCTTTAGTGGGTTCTCATTACTTGGATCTAGTCGATAAGAGTGATCGCATAATCGTAAACGCACACTTTCGAGAGGTAGTGTGTCGCGGCGGTACCTTAGTGGTCAGTGAGCCTTTCAATCTACGAATCGGCGACGAAGCGCCCCGGTTCAGAGTCAGTGCTCATTCGCGTCTTTTCCCCACCGCTGGGGAGCCGGACTTTATAATGTCGACGAATACTATTCTCGGCGACGACGATGTCGATCTGTTGGACGCACCGTCTAGACCGCCACTGGGCGGGCCGCTCATGACTTCCGTCGTCAACGGCGAGTCGTCCGTCTCGGATCCGCGGTACCGTTCGCCCATCAACCCGAGCCCCGACCCGGAAGGCCAGTTCTCTATGAACGATTTCGATCTCGATTCGTGGGCTCCGTCTTTCTCTATGGGCGACATGACGAATGAAGATTGTAAAGAGCGGAAGGTGTCCGTCTCCGAAGAGTCGGCGGCGCCGCTGACCCCGCGCGCGCCGTCCACGCCGGGCGAGGGCCCGCCGGCGCCGCTCACGCCCCACACGCCGCTCACGCCGCTCACTCCGCACCCGCCGCCTATGCAAGAGGAACCTAACAGATTGCGGACGTTGCTCAGCAAAAAGAGCACGTCGCAGACCGACAGCGTGCCCAACACGAACAATCGTATTCTCAAGGATCTGCTGAAGCAGGAGGACGAGGAGGCCACCGGCAGCGAGACGTCGGCGCCGCACACCCCGCACACGCCGCACACGCCGCTGACGCCGCACACGCCGCACACCCCGGCGTCCGCGCTGTCGCCGCTGCACAGTGCGCAGGCGCACTCGCGGCCCCCGCCACATCACGCCCAGCATCAGCCTCCGACTTCACATGCAGCTCAACAGGCGCCGCATCATAATAATCAGTTGTTAAGGGTAACTGAACTCAATTTTATTTTTTAATTTACATACCAACGCAAAATGTCCATGTTACTACGTCATTTAAAAGACATGTACATACTTATTTAAAATAAAAAAATAAAAAATGTTTACTTTATACATATTTTTAATTATATCAATACATCCACAGATACTGAATGATAAATCTGATGAAGACGGAGATGAAAGAAGAAACTCCTCAGATTCCCGCAATACGTCGCAGCCTAGCGCGTTATTGACCCAACTGTTATCGGGCAGTAACGGACCGTCTGGTAACGGCCGAACTCAAGATGGCAATGATTTGTACCTGGAGAGACTAGCAGGAATCAAACGAAAATTTGAGGAGTCCAAAGCTGCTGCGACGAATCCAAAACGGGCTACACCTGAAAATCAGCAGGTAAAGCCTTATGTTCTTAAATAAAAAATATAGAAATATTTGTTATAACAATTAAACTACCATCAAAAATTTTCTAATAAAATTGAAATGATAAAATGTAGCTGACGCTGAGCATATCTCATAGCTGAGAATAGTACGACAGGTGTTCCGTCTGATAGAAGCAAAACACTTCAAATAGACAGTCGTTGGGTGCAAACAACCTAAGGTGAAGTATAAACGTACCGAGACACAGAAAGAAATCGAAATAATGATATGCGTTTAGAAGTATCGTAATAAATAAGAAAATCAATAGACCAATACACGATTGAAATGTAATGTTCCCTCGCGCAGGTATCGTCGAGCGCGGTGGCGTGCTCGTCGAGCGCGTCACCGAGCGCGGCCAGCCCGGCCACGAGCGGCTCGGGCAAGAGCTCGCTGTGCCAGAAGAACCAGATCCTGGTGTCGCTGCTGGCGCGGCAGCAGACGACGCCGCCGACGCCGCTGCCGCTGCCCAACCCGATCCTGCGCGCCTACCCGCCCACGCGCCCGCGCGCGCCGCTGCACCACCCCGCGCACGCGCCACGACACCCGCACACGCTCTCTAATATATTGACCACCAAGTGAGTGCGCATTTTTTACTATAATAGGTACAAGTTGAAAAATATTAATATGAAATAAAAACAATTTATATACATAATTGCTTCCTCTTTTTGTTTTAAATTTAGAACTAGGTGTGATTTATTTTACAATCCAAAGTCGAATCATTGGTAATGTCTATAAAAAATATTTCATATCTTTTCAATTGTTTTGATGTGTTACAAATACATTTTTTGACGTGACAACGTCTTCGTTAGAGCCGATAGAGCCGGCTGCACGCACGAAAAAACATGACTCATGCGGCGTTACCTCACTCTGAGGCGTTCCATGTAAGGCTTGAAGTGCAAGCGAGAGCGTGGAACGAGCGACAAAGAAGCACAATCGGCCTTAAGACGTTGTCACGTCCAACTATCGTCAGTTAACCGACTTTACAGACAACCATTTTTTTAATAAACGGAGTGGTTTCAAAGGAAGGTTTCAGTATACAATTTTTTAAGTGTTAACACAGCGGACGAAGCTTCGGGCGAAAAACTAGTATAGTGTACAATACATTATACAGTATACATAATATAAGAATCGAGATATCATATGAATAACATGTTGACATTGTTTATTATTTTCAATAGCGATAAAACCTTCACCTAGATATCAACACTTATTAAATTGAAATTCAAAACTTAAATTAATTTGTAGGAAATGTATTCAACAGTGATAATAAAGTCTTTATTAAATCAAAGTTATTAAAATTCATCTGCTGAAGAGTTGTTTGTTTATTTGTTTGAACGCGCTAATCTCAGGAACTACTCCGTCGGTCCGATTTTAAAAATTCTTTCGGTTTTAGATAGCTCATTTATCGAGGAAAAATATAGGCTATATAACATCACGCTAAGACCAACGGGAGTGGAGCCACACGGGTGAAACCGCAGAGCGCAGCTAGTTATTATTAAAAAGAAAAAATATATACAATGTGTAAATATAGCGCGTTCAAGTATTAATATACTTCTGTTTCATCACTATTAATCTGATAACTACGAGCATCTTACATGTGTAATAAAATTATAATATGAACAATGTATGTACATATTAACAGTGTATAAAATTATTTCTTACAGTGAATAACGGAAATTATTATACTATAATATATCACTACATAGTATAAAACAAAGTCGCTTTCCCTGTCCCTATGTCCCTATGTCCCTTTGTACGCTTAAATTTTTGAAACTACGCAACGGATTTTGATGCGGTTTTTTTTAATAGATAGAGTGATTCAAGAGGAAGGTTTATATGTATAATAACATCCATTAAATAGTGGAGAAGTACTGTTATTTTTGAGTTTTCTAATGTGATGTCGTAAAAAATTACATTTAATCCGCTTACATTGCAAACGCAGGCTGAACCCTACGAGTTTTATCAAAATAATGTACTAAGTATTTATACACATTGAAAAGGTCTACAGAAAAGTCCGCGATGGTATATGTCTATCTCTTAGTGCAGGTCCACACTGCGAGCCTAGCGCGGTTGCGACGGCGGGCGCGAAATATCAAACGTATGAAACGCGCCATTGCGTCCACATTGAAATGACTATGGCAGAAGCCTAGTGCGACGGTAATGAGCGAGCCAGCGCGCGTAGTTTTCAAACTCTCCTATCCGCGCGTTCTGGCCACACTACGGGCCTAGTCAGCAAGCGACCCAATGCGCGGACGGCGGGGGTATCAAACCAGTTCGGTCTTGTCGCTCGATTTCTTATATTATATTATTGATTTTCGTAAAATAGCGGTAAATACTTAATTGTTGAAGTGAAACTTCTTTATTTATAAGTGCGATTCAATCTAAAACACTTATATACACCACAGTAATTTTGTAGGGTATAATCTCAATTCTTCATATAAGATTCACCCGTTATTCCTCTGTTTTATTTATTTCGTGTACAACTTCTATAATGATCTCATCTCAAAATCGGACTGTCCAGTAAAAATAGCAAATCGCCCAAAGTTTGCAACACCCGAAAAACGTCGAACCGCTACTTGAGCTCGCGCGTCGGTGTGGCCACCGCGAGCGCCCGCTCGTCGCGCCCGCCTAGGCCGCCGCCACCGCGCATTCAGTGTGGACGCACACTTAAGGCTTTGTCAGATAGGACGCGTATTTTAGCGCTGCGTAGTAGCGCTGCAGCGTCCTGTTTTAACGTCGCGCGAGGCTTCGTCAAACAGAACGCTTTAGCGCGCGTTAGGACACAATAATTGATATTATTAAAGCTGCATGTTGTTTACATAATTATTACTTACGAACAAAACAAGGTACAGCGATATTAACTCCGGAGTCGGAAGAATTTTTTACTTACCAGTTTCATTAATTTCTTCTCCGATTTGTGCCCACAATTTTGCCTTCATTGATATATCTTTATAGTTTATATGAACTATCCTTCGTATTATATAAGCATGGATATTTTCTAACCAATTCTATCAAATTTTCGGTCATTATGCAGTATTTTATTATTATTTTACGCCTATTAACGCCGACGCTAAAATAAAATTTGTAAAAAAATACAACACCCGACGTTAAAGCGTCCTAACGCCGCGACAGAGCGTTGCGTACTGCTAGCGCCGGCGCTCTGTTTGACGGTATTCTACGATGGTAGTAGAACACATCTTAGCGTCATATCGCGGCGTCAACTTAACGCTCTGACGCGCGCTAAGTACGCGTCCTGTCTGACAAAGCCTTTATGGATAACCCACAATAACTTTTTTTTTGTCATTTACTTTTTACGACAAATAATGGCTAATTTTCGAAGCGATTTTAACCAATACAGCATTAATCCTTAACCAATTAAATACCTTGAATACATTGTTAATTTAATATAGATCTATATGGCCCTTTACACCGTATGATTTAAGTGAATATTTTCAAAGATATTACAGATTTAAAAATTGCGGGACGTAGCGTTTGCGGCGGTACCGGCCGGCCGGCTATATATTTTATACCCGTGCGAAGCCGGAGCGGGCTGTTTTTATATATTATGTACAACGTTCACAGTTTTTCTGTAGTGTATTTAGTATCAGCATTGCACCCGTGCGAAGCTGGGGCGGGTCGCTAGTTTGTATATATGTGATTACTTAATAATTGTTCTATCATATTATGCACATATACAGAAAGTGTGGGAAAGTACAAATTGCATATTTTTATTAATTCATAATACATATACGAATTTAGCCCTTAAATGCTAGTTAGCTAGCTTAGTTTTTATCATTAGCCCTTTTTCTATGAATATTCTGACGATTTTATAAATATTGTATTACTGCAGATAAACTTTTTTCATGATCGAGAAAGGGATGCACTGCGGTTGAATCAAGAAAGAGATTTAAAGTGACGGCTCTCCTATTTGTTTCTCGCTCACTCATTGTTTCCGTCATACGCTAAGTCACCGCTTCGTACCGAGCTGTTTGACACCATTTTCAATTCATTTCATTATCTGTCTTCGATTGTATCGTCTTCGGATTACTCAACGAGAAAGTTGTCCACAGCAACCGCGGCGGCAACGTGAACGGCGGCATCGGCGGCGGCGAGGGGGCGGCGAACGCGGGCGGCGGCGCGGGCGCGCAGAGCCACCTGCAGCTGGTGCTGCAGGGCGCGCGCGGCGCCTACCCGCCCCCCGCGCCGCCCGCGCCGCACCACCCCGCCGGCCCGCTGCACTACGCCGCGCCCGCGCCGCACCACGTGTACGCGCAGCCGCCGTGAGTGCAGCGCACGTTTTGAGTTCATAAACATCATTGAAATAGTCAACATTAAAAAAAATAATAATAAATAAAAAATATTTATTCAGTAACAAATATGTTTACAATTATATCAGGCATTGAGACATCCTTTTAAGCATTAATAGCTTGTGTTAGAACATCTCGCTCTTCCTAGAGTATTATAGATACAGATATTATTGACCTAAATTCTTATTACGATTCACGATTTGACACCTGTGGTGTTCCCGAATATCGAAGCCACGGACCTTCAAGAAAAGAGCGTATTTATAATTAAAAGGCTGACGATCTGACATTAAAAAAAATGTCTATTTGGACTTCATTATATTATTATCACTACTTATATATATTAACTTTAGTTCAACAAATAAGCGAATATTTTGTAAATTCAATAATTCGGATGTCTCCGATAATATAATCTTATATGTATTAGCTAGTTCAATAAAGAAACGAATCTTCAATGGCGGCCAAAGCTGACTTTGACAGATGGTAGGATAAGCAAAAAAGAAAATAAAAATAACGTAAATTGATAATTATTTTATTTATTATTTTGTTAATTATTTTAATTTGTTTGTTGACAAACTGTTTTGTTATGATATTTGTGTATTTATATGAACTATCAAATGACATAAGTATACAGAACGCAACAAAATCCCCATTAATACTCGTAGTCTCGTAATTAGCCCATAAACTGAACAACTTTCCCCAAAGAATATATTATTAAAGAAAATATTATTTACTATAGCAAATACATAATTGTCATTCTATATTTATGATCGGGTTTCGCATAGGGGTCGACAGGTAGTCAAATTTGAAAATTATAATTTTGAGCAATACATTTCTTTAAATATTTCTTTATTTCTTTGTTTGAGATTCATCATCATCATCAGCCCATATAAGTACCCACTGCTGGGACTATACAAGTGGGAATGGACACATGTCGTCAAATTTTTGATTCTTCGACATGTCGGTTTCCTCACGATGTTTTCCTTCATCGTTCGAGCCATGGTGTAGTTCCAACTTACGTAATATTTTTTTCTTTGCAATTTCAAGGCAATTCTCAAAACTTTAAACTCCAATATCTCAGAAACTAAGTGACTCCTCACCCCCCCCTTTGGAGGAGGGATTCCCACCACTCCCCCCTCCCCTCCCCCTCCCACTAAAACCTTAAATTCGAGGGTTGTATTTGTACACTTCTTCCAAAAATTATAACAGGGAAAATTAAATACATTTTACTTTACCCTATTTTTTTTGCATACCGTACGGCCGTGTGTGAGCGAGAGGGAATGATAAGCGCCGCCATTGAAGATTCGTTTCTTTAAAGAACTGACTAATATGAATTTATATCAATAAGTACATAATATTTCAATGAATGATCATGTTGTTATCAAACTGCAAAATTGCTGAATCATGCTGTATATTTTTACATTGATACCAAAGGGCGGGGGCACACGATGCGTTGCGGCGGCGGTGCGGCGCCGGAGCGGTGTCGCTGCGTCGTCTTACATAGAAATATCTGTGGCATGTCACACGATGCGCTCCGGCGCCGCACCGGACTTGTAACCACCAAGACGAGGCGGGGAGGGGTGAATGCGGTGCGACGTCGGAGCGGCACCGCTCAGTTGTTTTGCGTCACAAGGAAGGACACGCTGTGCAACGCTGCTACGACGCCGCTGCGACATAAAAACGTTACGGCGCCGCACCGCTCGTGTGCCCAATGACGCGGTGAAATCTTTGCGGTGCGGCGCCGCAACGCATCGTGTGCCCCCGCTCAAACGAATTCTTACAATGCAACTTTTGAAATCATTTAAATATTATATTGAAATTTTAATTTTCTTACAGAGGGGGCAATACACGTTTGCAAAGTGGCAACAACGGTGACAGTGAAGCGCACAGTGATAAAACTCTTTCTGAGATCTTAGACGAACTCATAGAAACCAATGAGCGCGCTAATGCGCCTGAACACGGCGGCCTAATGGACCTTGATAGTACACGACCTACTAGAAATGACTACCAGGTAAAATTAAAATTCATATCAATTTAAACTATTGTGAATGAGTATGAATTCAGTGACTATATAATGTCTTATTTGTTTTAGGGCGTAAAGGAAAAGAACGCGGCTATAAATGCCATTACTCAGAGCCTAATGCAATGTGAAACTGTCAGCAAGAGCCCAGTCTCTTCAAGCCCCGCTCCGCCTGTGTATCCTGTACAGAGTCCCGTAAGTATTTTATCGAAATAATAATAGTTTAAAAAAACTAAAAAACACGCTTTTTATAGAAAGCCGAACTAAAAAATAGAAAATTTTTATCAAATTAGTGTATTGTCATCGGTCCTCATTCAATCTACAAAGTTTGAACGAAATCTGGCCGTTTAAAGTGGGTCAAAATCGCGCCCAAAGAAGTCGGTTACAAACATACAGGTGAAGCTAATATAAAGCGTGTAAAATAAAAAAACACGCTTTTTATAGAAACCGAACTAAAAAATAGAAAATTTTAATCAAATTAGTGTATTGTCATTGGTCCTCATTAAATCTACAAAGTTTGAACGAAATCTGGCCGTTAAAAGTGGGTCAAAATCGCGCCCAAAGAAGTCGGTTACAAACATACAGGTGAAGCTAATATAAAGCGTGTAAAATAAAAAAAATGTTATTTTCACATTCTCTTCGAATCTTATTTCTTTTAAGATTTACCATCCGTTTTATATACATTTTTCACAAAGAGAAATCGAAATTTAACGATACTATGACCACTTAAAATATACGAAAAACCTAATGGATACCATGCATGGGATCCGTTACGCCAAATCGTTAAGTTGCAGACGTACAAAAGCTTGCATTTAATCCTAATTCCATGTTACATAACGTATTGTTGACTACGCATGTGTTTATCATGACCACAGATCACAGAAACTAAAGGGAGATATGGTTAGGTGGCGGGGCCGATGTCGCAGCAATATGCCCAAAAAAAGAACAAGCTGTAGTGGTGCTGTATATGTACGTCACTTACAATCTAGTGTGCAAACGAATAGTCGCTCTCATATTTTTGTGTGATGACACGCACACAACGCGAAGTATTGTTTTGATTTTGTTTACTGCAGTTGTGTGCGTAAATTTGTAATGAGACACGGTTTCGTACTCAGCGCAAGCTATTGGCATCTCTCTAGATCTCTATGATAATGACGTATGCGCAGGGCACGTGCACGATGAGCGGCGCGGGCGTGGCTCACGGCGCGCTGTACGGCATGCAGCGCGGCGACAGCGCGCAGTCGGCCCGCGCGCGCGCCTTCGTCGAGCAGCACCGCGCGCGCCTGCTGCACATGCAGGAGTCGCAGCAGATGCTCGTCTCGCCTGAGGTGAGACTAAACGAAATAAATGTAAATAAATAAATAAATCCACTTACCATCAGGTACCTGCCCCTTTGCTTGCTCTGACATAAAAAAAAATGGACGTGTGTACTGAGCACACGTGTCAGAAGTGAAACTTCTTTGGCAAGAATCAAAAGATACCTTTTACATGATTTTCGTCGCCTTACTCTATGACGTGACGCTATTGCCATGACGCGGCCTTGAAATTTTACTCTCAACACGCCTAAAGAAGTTTCACTTCAAAAATTCATCAAATAGAACTGTTAAAACGTTAAAGGTTAGGATTTACATTTTTTTTTATTTTGTTGTGTGCCAGAAACCCTAGTTGTTTATTAATTACATGATTATGTGATCATGATAAATGCGCTTATTAAATCGATTAAAATAATCGTTCTATTAGAAGTGCTAATTGATATAACTAGTGGCTTACCTTTACATTGTTGTGAACAATAGTAATGAATTAAAAAATATTTTCATTCCATTTGTTGATTTGAATAGAAAACTTAACCTCATAAATAATTTATTAACTATTGTTATTCTTAGGGTTTATTTTTTAATGTAATCAATAATCGCAAAGTATGTTTGGTACATATCTTAAAATCTAGAAATTTTATTCATAATACCAACGCCAAACCGTCACGACTCACTTATTTGTAAAATCTATGAAAGAATAATTTTAATGAGTACTCAATGACAATTATAACATTATTTTCAGGCTGCCGAACAGCCTCAAACGGACCTTGGTTCGACAATTAACGCTCTCGTGTCTGCGACTCCGCCTAATGTTACTTTGTTGCCGAGAGCTGATTATCATCACTTATATCATCCAACCAGTAAGTAAATTAATTGTGAATTAATTAATTCAATACCAATATTTATTATTGAAATCACGTGCTATGTTATTTATAGTTCATTGTTATTTATAGTTTAGGGTTTAAAAACTAAACTGCGTTTTGTTTCAGGTCAAATGGGTTCAAGCTATGGTACAAATAAAATTGTAACCTCTCAACAAAACTCCATGTTGAGTAGGCAACTTCATGTAAGTGATAATAGATTCACATAATTTCGGAACTTAGGCATTATCTTGCTTTTGTATATTGTTTAAAGAAACTTTGATAAGAATAACATTTACTCTTTCACAATTTTGTTTCGCATTTAGACAAAAAATACGACAAACAGAGCAGTTAAAAGTATCCATACTCCTGTCTTATAATACTTGTATGAATTCCAGAACGCCGGCGGCGGCTACGGGCCCGGCGTGTCCGGTGTGTCCGGCGTGTCCGGCGTGTCCGGCGTGTCCGGCGTGTCCGGTGTGTCCGGACACGGTGCGGCGGCGCTGCACACGCCCGTCACCCCGCAGCCCTACCACCGCGCGCCCAGACCGCATCTCGGTAACTACCCGCAACACGCTTACGTACCTGCCCCGGTAAACGGATGCTTATATACATGAACGTAGAGTTCAATTTGCAATAAAATTGGATTTAATTTTTTTAAATACTTGTATGTAAAGGTCGTCAGTCGTTATAAGTGCATTAATATGCATTCAGTATTCTGCATTTCCTCGTGTGTCTATAAGCATCCTTACATAGGTATTTAGAACAAATCAAATGCTTTACATACACTGAATTACATATAGAAAATCACAGTAAAAAATGTCATTTATATTTCTCCTTATCACAATTTTTAAACGAATAAATTATTGCATTCAGTGTATGGTTCATAATTATTTGACTATTCAATCAGCCTCAATAGTTTTAAAGATTCCACATTATTTTTTATTTTAATCAGATTTGTATGAATTCTACGAGAGGCTGTTAATTTAAATAATATTATCTTAGATTATGATCAATAGCTGAATTAACTACATTAGGTATACAATCCATTATTTCGGTGTTTGATTTTATATCAAAAACCATATCACTCAGTAGAATTTTTAGTTTATATAGGTGGCCTTATATAGGTTGAGGAGCTGTATTATATGTACGTTATTATACATTTATTTGAGAACTTATAATTTTTATACTCAGTCTGATCCAAGGTTTCTTTAGTACGCTTACGCATACTAATTTAAAATAGATATAGACTTAATCAATTTTATTTCCAAGAGCATGACGTAAAAGCAGGTAACTTAATTCTTCAGCATGCCACGTAGATTCGAAAAATATAACTAGCCTCGAGTTTTCGAAGCGTCATACGAGTTACAAAACTAATTGCATGATATTGGCTTTTTCCAAAGAATACTTTGTAAATGCGACGGGTAGAGGTAGCGAGTTAGATAGTTTTGAATCCCCAGATCCGACGCGTAGCTCCTTTAAATTACGGCGGCCCGAAATTAATTTAGAGGACGCGCGTCGCATACGTAACGTATGCGGGCGCGGAAAGCGAGGGCGCTCTTAGCTCCGTGAAGCGCCACAGAGTAGGTAGGTTCGTACGTCGCGGTCGACGGACGGTCGGATTATAATAGGCGTGTGTGGCAGTGGGCGGCTACTATGAGGAGAGCGAGTATTGCGGCGAGTACGTGCGGCGGGCCCCGCACACGCCGCACCCGCCGCACCCGCCGCACCCGCCGCACACGCCGCACCCGCCGCACGCGCCGCATGTCTCGCCGCACGACCACCTCTCATGTGAGTACCCCGCCAGCGCCGAGACATGAGTACCGACAGCCGGCACCTCTGCTGCCGCTTCTCTGTACACCCTGTGTTGACTCATGACTCGATGTGTAGTCTGTAATTGTAAATAGCAGCGAGGCCTTCGAGAAAATAACGACTGTAAATAAAAGCACGTTATTGATAATTGAGATTGATTTTTGGTAGTGGAGTGACCTCAAATTTTTTACAGCTATAACGCCCGACTGTCAATACATACGCGAAAATGAGCCGTACATATTTGTATAGAATGCTCTTATGCCCCGCTGCAAGTTTCGTTAATCACCACATCTTCTCATTTTGTCGCTCTAAGAACATAATATCATCTTTAACAAATACACTTTTATAGGTAGGTTATTTTAGTATTGTAATGTTAATATTATTAATTAATGGTATTAAGTAGATCTTGCTTAATTTGATGCAATGTATGTTGCATACATTGTCATTTAGGAAGGTACTTTAATTCGCACTTTGTGCACTCAGAATAACTTACCCATCGAGTGCTCATTATATATAATATAATAAAAGCGTTTTATTTGTTTTATTAGTTCTGTCAAATACTATTGAGCATGTTTTAAATATAAGCTACACAGGTCAAGCACGTACCGTAGTTTTGTCAAGATGGATAAGAATTTCTGAAAAATTTTGTGCATAAATCCTTATTAGAAATACTACCTGTAGTACCTTAACTAAATTTACTAATAATACTGTATAGTTTTTTTTATAGGTAAACATAATACTATTAGCTTATAAAACCGCTTATACTTTTAATTAACTTAACATTATTAATTATACCTTTTAAATCAAATATTTTCCCAACAAAACCCTAATAAATGCATTGAAATTTGAATGTTGTTATAAAACAAAATAATTAGTGAGGTGTCGGTTAATTAATTGTAGTTGAAGAGTTATAGAAACCAATAGAAAATGCACATTCTAGTAAGTATTTTTTTAACTGAACCAATCTCTGGGGCTATACGGTTCCGGTATGTGTACATTTAAATTTATAATAGCACTGTGTGATTGTGAATGCACTATGATATCTTATATTTTTATAATATTTGAGACGCTATTATTTTGGGTTTTGGTGGTTAAAGATATAAGTTTTGGTTTTTCAACTTTTAATTCGAAAGGTAAGAGAATGTAGATAAATAAAACCTTAGACAACGATTTTTGATTGACATTTTGCATGATAATGCTCGAACTATCGCTACTACAACTATACTTCTTCAATTTATTATTCGACAATTATGAATATGATGCATCGCATAGGAAAGCTAGAAAATTTACTTTTTTGGATCAGTCTGTACCCGGGAATGTTTCAATTGTGACAATTTCACAATTTTTTAATTAAATATTCTATTATTCATTTACATATACGTATTTATGTTATGTATTTTAAATTTTTATATGTACTACTTCTAGTACTAATGTGGGAAGTATTGCAGAACAGATAATAATAAGAAATGATTGAATAAATATAGATATGGGGGGAGGCGCGGGCGGTGCGGGCGGCGCGGGCGGCACGTCGGAGTACGTGCGCAACGAGCTGCGCGCGGTGGTGGGCGCGCGCTCGGCCCGCCCCGACCTGCACGCCGTGCACGCGCCCGACCTCGACCCGCTGCTCACCTTCGACATGGCCGCCCCAGGTTGGTACACCCCATATCGTGCTATCGTATCTTGCTCTCGCCCCCTGTACCCTCGATACGATCGATCGCCCCGTATGTTTCATATACCCGCATTAATCTAAAGCACAATTTATAATACACCACATTATAGAGAGGATGTTTTGGTATAAAAGTACTTACTGGTATGATATTTTGATGTTTTTTTTATTTTTAAGTTTTAGCACTTTTAAGTGTAATGTACATTGTCAATATTTATTATTTTTGGAGAGGACTCGAGTTAATGTCACTAGCAATTGGTAGCTTAACAGTATTATAGTTTTATAGATAATTTGCACATTGTCGACGATACTTGTGATGATTGGATGGTGATAACATGTGACTAACAAGTATTAACAAAGTAATGAAATGTATATACTTAATAAGGGTTTACTCATATTTTCCAGTCATCAATCTAATTATGAAACTTTTTTAATACGTTTTAACAATTCTGTATAAAAATTAAATATTTTTAAACTTTATTAACGCTTCACATTTACACTTATTTTAATGTCTCTAATACTTTATTAGTGTTGTCAATAACGTTTTATCCGACGGCCTTGTATTATGCATCGTGTTATCTTATTAATTTCAGAGGCCAAACTAATTAAAATTTATGTTCATTATACTGTGTAAAATATGAAGCAAGCAGCCTAATTATATTCAACGAATGAAGCTATATTAGGCTTTTATGTTTACTTTATTTTAAATTTACTATTATTGAAGTAATGAACAAAGAATATCTTTTCACGTGTAATAATTTATAAGTATGAGAACACAATTATACCATGCTTAAAAGACCTCAAAAGTAAACAGCTGCATTACAATGCTACCTTCATTAAGTATTTAAATCTTTAATAATTATAGAAATACAGGCAGGAAAACCTAACTTAAGTCTGTACAGTATTTGTAACACGAACCTAAATTTTTCGCTTACCATTTCACATTTAACTAACTAATCACATACATATGAGCCGTACTATACCTTCTAGATTTTTTATACAAAATTAAATTCGTTTACAAATTATTCTGGTGAATATAATAGTAATCGCGTTTCATAAAATTTGTAACTCCCAATGATTTATCACACATTAAATGGAAATAGTTACTTTTATTTGTTTATACAAATGCTCTTGACATTTGGATGTTACGGCGACAAGTTGGATACCGTACTATGAATATTTTGTCGATGAACAATAAGCACAAGAAGGGTTAGTCACTGCCAATGTACCCGTGTGTACGTACGTAGGTGGCGGCAGTGTGGTGGGGGGCCGAGCGACTTCGGCGTCGACAAACACGTGGGAGTCGCAACAGAGCACACCGGTAAGCGTGGGACGTGACCAGCGAGATTCAATCATTTAGTCACTCAACACTACTTTTCTATAGGTTTCATTATTTTTCGTAGAGTACATAATTATGATTATTACATATTGAGTCTGCTCTGCTGCGTGTGTTGTCGAACGATCATTTTGATTTAAATAGGCTGATTAAAGAAATGTGCCAACGTTAGCCGATGTAGATTTTTATGCAGCGAATCGTTTGGTTCGTTACCTTTTTTGGTACAGTCGCAACGCTATGATTGGCGCATTTCTAACGTTTATTAATGAAGCTTTTGTGATGTGACAATTATTACTCCTCATACTAGTTTTTACTACTTGAATATATAGAATAAATATATTAGTATATTTTTAATACAGTCATACGCTTTTTAGGTCTTTAATAAAATTTCAGCTTAATAAAGGAAATGGGGTAATTCGCATGCGCAGTTGGTGAAGGTTTTCTACAGGACTGTAGTTTAAAAAGATTTTTTGTACTTTGCAAATAGATTGCTTTTGTTTGGCTTCTGAAATGATATTATAGCATACGAATTATTTCGTTTATCGAGTGCTATTTTACTATAATGAATAAATACCAATGCATGTTAAATATAATATATTTTAAGACCGAAATCAATATAAAATAAGCAAAAGCAATATGACGTCAAAATGTCCTGAATGTCAAACGACATCTAGTTAAGTTTTTTTTACAAAAATAATAGTAAAGTCCTTCGACCAGATCTTGTTTTTAATGCTTATAAAGCACGCTTTCATTACTCACAATGACACGTGTGTTATCTCTTTTTAAATGAATTTTACTAATTACTAGCTTTTCATTCCCATTTTATTTCACTAAATGTTAAGTACATTAATGATTCACGTAAATTCTTTTCAGTTAAACTTATGAAACATAATGTACGAAATAATTTAAAAGTCCACGAAGATGTCGACTTCTATCGTACGTGGTTTCTTTCCAATTTGCTATAACTTTAAACAAATTTATTTTGTGCAGAAAAACCTCCCTAATCTAAATCTTCTGCGACCTCACTAATTTAAATGTTTACTTCCTGCTCATTTGATATTACCAAATAATAAAAAAAACATTGTGTTTTTATTAAAAACATTGGGTCAAATAAGTGTACGCAACGATTGCGCAGACTGAGAGGCGGAACGTGTTGAGAGCACGCATTGATGGTGTTTGGTGTGTCAACAGAGTATTACGGAGGCGGGGTCGGCGGGGTCGGCGGGGCCGGCGGGGTCGGCGGGGGCGGCGGGGTCGGCGGGGGCGGGGCGGGCGGCGGCGGGCGGTGATGAGGCGCGCGCGGCGGGCGCGGGCTCGGGCAAGGCGTCGCTGCTGCAGAAGCTGCTGTCGCAGTGACGCGCCGCTAAGGGCCCGCGCACTTTGCATTTACGCATCGCTCGCCCCGCGGCCGATGCGTCCGATACTTAGATTCCGTGCGCTCGTACGTAGTGTAGTGGCGCTAGTGATGTTCTTCGCTCGAGCGAGCTCTGTGAGAGCTCGTCGATGTCGATCCTTAGATATCCGTATCTATGTATAGTTTTAGTCGTTACGGTCCCCCGAGAGACGCGGCGATGACTCCCTGCGAAGCAGTAGAGAGCGCGACCCGCTCGGTCCCTCGTCCGGATCTCCAGCCCCGCGATGCGACGGACGTCCCGCGTGCAATATTAAATACGAATAAACACATATTTTTTTGGCGTTGTAAACGTTATGTATTATAGTATGAAAGTCAGATGTTACCTGTTATGACAAAATAAGTTGTAGTATTGGATGGGTTGAATGCGTCGAGCCTCCGACTCTATGCCGGTCTGAAATGTTCTATTTAAAATCTATTTTGATGTTTACCCGTATTTGGAAAATATATTTTTAACATTATTATGATATTCATTATTATTTGACATATTCGATTGTTATATTTTATAGACATATTACTTTGGACGCATAGAGTCCGAGGACAGTTTCATTGTGTAAATAAAGCGTTGTTAAATTATAGCTGTTGCTTTAGTGTAAATATTTTGTTAATATATCCTTGTGTTTCTTATGATACATATAATATTATTGTAATTTTAGAATTCATTTTTATCTTTTTTTGAAAGTTTTATCAAATTTTAAATACCTGCACTTGATAACATTGTCTTGCTTCTTTTTTGGTACGAGTACAGCGATAATGCATAAATTAGATATTCCATTGCAATTTTATAATATTGATGGATATTTCACACGAAATGATAAACAGCGTATCGAAGTCCTATGTTAGTGTCTAGATTGGCAAAACTTAAAACGTAAACTTTCATTATTAACAAATCAATTCCCTCTCATTTGTAATTTAAATAAATTTATAGTTAGTCTCCATGAGAGCATTTGAGTTTTAGATATTTGGAATAAGATAAGTCCACTGCCGGCCGCCAGGCATTATTTAAATTGAATACAAATACTCCTGCTACCTCAATATTTGACGAGAGTTAAATATTTTTTTTCATTTATTTATATTGCTGATATACCTAATTGAAATTTATGAAATAAATTTTAGTAACAAATGAGTTTTTTTTGGAAACACAAAAATATGAAATATAATATTATAAAAATTATATATTTCATTTTTAAAGTACTTCTAATGTAATATTATTCAGTAGATGTAATTAACACCAATAAATACACTTAGCTACTTTTATTATTTAAGTAGTTAGAATAGGGACTTTGTCAATATGCAGGTAGTAGTTAATGGACTACCGATTCAACGTGTGCTCAATTTGTGTAAATCTTATTTGATATCATTAATAAAAAGAAAATTCTTCCAAGTTTTGTAAATGTGTTATATTCCATATTTTTATGTACCAAAAACAATTGTTTAAACTTACCTTTTCGTGTCACCTCGAAAGTTTTCGCGTTAGACAAGTTGAGCACAATGCCGCATAGTGGTGAACTGTATGCGGTCTAACAGCTAGAACACTTGCCTATGATAGAAGCATATTTTATTACTTACTTTGTAATTAGACTTAACTCGATATAAGGAAACATTTGTCAAGGCAATCTCGCCTGTATTGATTTAAGAATGTGCGCAGAAACTTTCCTTGCTGTCATTACCTTAGTACCAGCGTGATTGTTGAGAATGTGCTTATCGAATAACATAATTACCGACGTTACAATTCACCATTCACACTTTAAAGTTAGAGTCGCACAATGTAGCTTGTACATGTTTTAAGATTCAAGATGTAAAGTGTTATGTGAACGAATGTTTATAGGAGTAACAGAAGTCCATTCACGATTTTTTGATACGGTGCGATTGGGACCATGGCAGTAGAATGAGAGCTCAAAATTATTCACTTAATTAGATAGTATTGCAAGTGCTTTTTATAATATTCATATTACAGTTTATCGTTTGTAATAACATTGCTATGATGAAATCTGTATAAAAAGCATAGGCGGTGTTCCATTACCTAAGTGTTTAAATATTCATCTAAGGACTTGATGCCTGTTTCATTTCGCTTAAACTCACTGCTTTCATGATTGGTAAGGTTCGTCTGGATTGTGTCCCGTCTGGTTTTCGAATCCAATAGCCATAAATAAGAAGCTAAAATAATTCAGGCAGAATTACATGTGGCCCTATAACAGTTTTCACTTCTTCTATGAAAATCTTGACTCTAAAGAAACATTTTTTGTCTATTTTATCTCCTTGTTTTTGACTTATTCTAAAAATGTAATATTCTGTTTCCGTAAAGAATGTATAACATCGATACATCATAGTATCTAAGTAGCAATATACAGATCTTACCACCCATAGTTTATAGTATATGAATTAAAATGTGATGTATTATAATACCTACCTAAAGATGAACGTACAAATAACTAGTAGAATACCCAATAAACCAAAATGAAGAAGTAAGCTAAATAAAAAAATAAATACTTATATTAATATTTTTATACCTAAAAAGTATAATAGTTCTGATAAACTAGGCTACTGACCAATCTTATTCGTCATCGAGGACATAATGATGTGACTAGCATTTTTGATAGTGAGATAAAGCTTTATAATGTCCGATTAACGTAGCGATATAACATTTCATTCCATTATGTCTTAACGGGAGACGTGCCTGGTGTCTCGTCCAATATGAAATAACCCGAGTCTAGAGAGTACAAGTGACGTTGCTAGCTTTCTACATGAACTCGATTACTGCTACATTTGAGATTTTGGTATTTCTTACCTTCATCATGTACATAGTAAACGTGTATCCAAATACACACTGTAAAATGCTACATTAAATACTATCTTTTCAGTTTTAATGTTACATCTATAACAATGTTAATGTGGTCGAGAAAAGATATTTTTTACATGTTTATAACGAAATAGTTAAAAGAATTAAAACTGTTGAGAACACGTCCATTCATAATAACGGTTTCCACAGGTTTTAAATATATGATACGCTCTGGGTGCCTGAAATATAAGGATATAAAAGTATTTTTCCAATGTCAACTTTATAAACGGTATAAATTATATGAAATAGACATCAATAAAATTGTATATAAATACAGTAGATATAAAATTGGTGAACTCAAATGCACTACAATGTTAACGGCATTTCTAATAAATTTTAAACAAAATACTTGGCCTTTAAATAAATAACATGGATACAGCAACAATTGGTGATAATGTTAAGATAGCGTATGCTTTATATAAATAGACGCAATATTTTTTTAATATATTGTTACGACAAATAATGTTATATAATATCCAACTTGAACAGATACATTACCCATTTCAATGTAGCATTTGAACTTTGCGTGGATTGGATTGGATTGCATGGACATTTCGTGTTAACAATTTTTTTTTAATTGAAATTGTATCAGTACAATTTTCTCATATTTTAAGTATCAACGTCGTTGTTATTTAACTTTAAAAAATGATAAGCAAAAATGTTTTCTTAATTAATTGTATGTAAAACATGGATTAATTATTATTTTCCCTGTTGTTATTTTAATTTCTTAAACTTAAAGAGCTGGATCTAGTGATGCATCTTCAGGGCCCCATAGGTGGTTTCGAATATAACGCATTAACTTATAAATTATAATATAATTAATAGCTAAGTAACACCAAAAGTAGGAGGGATAGTCAGTGGCTAGAGATGGGTTTTAAAAATCATCAACGAAGAAATATTCCTATATAAATATTTTGATATATAAAAATTAAATTGTTAAATTGGCCTTTATGATAAGAAATATAACTCATATGCAAAGTATGTAATTAAGAAGATAAATGATGTTTATCTTTGTGTAATGGATTTAATACCTCATGAGAAATCGAGATCCATAAATACAAAGAGGATAAATTGTACGAGCTACTCCGACAAACCGAAATATTTAGGCAAGAGAAGAATGCTGTGCAAGTGTTGAGACCGATTTGTACTTCAATGTTGAATCTTCCGTTGTAGTGTATTCTTTTGTAAATTTGGCTAATATTCCGATAAAATGTATCTATTGTTGTAATTTTAAGATTTATTGTCATTTCAGAATTCTTAGAAGTTTGTCGATTAAGGCATGATAGATTTAAATATATATTTAAATTGAAAAGAAAATTTGTCTATGTATTTCGAAATGTTGTATAATTCGGAATTTTATGTAAGGAAAGAATTGGAATAACGATTATTTTTGCATAAAGATTGGTATATATGTGTCCCGTCGCACAGAGTAATGAACATAATAATGGAAAATTAAACAAATAGGGTCCAAAGTTTCCATCCAAATGTTACAGCAAAAATAATTGGACTGTATTTGAAATGTGATAATTGTGATTAATTTAAACGACAAATTACTCTGTGGAAAGGGACTCGTGGTGAAAGGCCACACGTTATAAGAAACATTGATGGGTACGGGAATCTTTGTTTCAAATGGAAAACATAATTAGTGTAACTATTATTCACATTTTCTCAACATCTTTATAAAGTAATACTTTTATAAGCATCTTGTATTTCCAATTTTTATGTAATTCCTCTGTAGATGATGTGTGATAAATATTTATAGTAAGATGACAGTTGCTAACACGATGAGGTATAAGAAATCCCGTACAGTATTGATTTTATTTTTTGTATAAAATCATGCCTCGGGTCTTGGCCTGTCGTCTGTGAACAGGGGTATTGTATTGTGTATATTCATTTAGATGTAACAATCTGCTGTAGATAACGTTATAAAACTAAAACTAATTATGTTTTTCGAAAAACTTTAACGATATTATGAGCCAGCAGCAGAAAGGATTATTGTCATTACGTGTTTTATTGTAATATGAAATAAAAAATATTTGTGTCAAACACAGACTTACGGGTGGGTTATATTTGTCAGCTTTAACATATATAGTAATACCCAGTCTTAAATGGACTAAAACTTTATTAAGTGTTGAATATAACTAGTCGTTTTCGTACGCAGTAATCTTTTTTGCGGGTGGCAGTTATGTCTGTGTTATTTAGTTCTTCATATGTTAGTTAAGAGCTCTTTTGTGTTGCTGTGCTTTTCAAAGCATTGTATGTATGTTTATAAATTGTAAATAGCTAAAGTACATTATATTTTTACGACTAGAATACACAACCAAAGTTGTTATTAAAGTGATGGTTGATTAAATAATAAATTCGATATAGGTCGTTATGTTTATCTCTTACTAAACATACAGCAAAATTTGCGTAGCTATATGACTGCATACTATGTCTTTTAATTTTAACGCAACCACCCTGATATTAATTAAACGAATTTATTGTTTGTGAATTCGATTATGTGAAGCGAAAATTGGTGGCGCTCCCAACTTTTCAACCAGAATAAACGCGTGGCATACATTTTTTGTTCCTAGTAGCTCGTTCCGATTCATTTACGATGGTAATTGTCAATTACTAGCCGACACTACTTTATAACCATGTATTCGAATCGAAAAACATAATTTTATTCATTGATTAAACAGGCGTTTTAAGTACATTACATTTAAGTTGTATTTTTTTGTACATTTTAGATTCGAAAATATATTAATATCTAAATAATAGTCGTTTCCTTTAATATCTCTTTTTAAAGTCAATCCTTGTTTGAGATATCCCATATCCCAAAAATCACAATTTTTTATTGCTTTAATTTTTAAGATACATACCTACACCACAATGTATTAACACAATTTATAAGTAAGATTATTTTATGCAAGAATACTAAAGGAAATAGTATGATGTTACACTAAAAAATTAACTTTTGTCGTAAGATGTGATAAACTACATACGCGTCTTTGTATTCTACAGAATGTTGACCTATATAAATTACTAACCGTGAAGTAAAACACGAAAACTTAGTTTTATACAAAATAAATTATTGAAACAATTTCTTGCAGATATATTTATCGGATTATCATATACCATTAGGTACAAAATGTTAATTATTTGTAACAATAGTGCAATGTTCACTCGTACATCGAGGGGTCACTAATTATACCGACTCCTTCAGTTGAGCTAAAGTTGTGTCTGTGTATTAACATCGAGTCATTTCTGTGGAAAAATATGGATATTCGCGATGGGTATTTGCTGGCTAATAGGAGTTATATCAACTTCCTGCGTCATTTTGTGGATATCCAGGGTAATAAGAAGATTTAACATTATGATTGTGAAATGTTTTCGAAGATGGTTTTCGAAAAGACGCGAATCAAAAGAGGTATGTATATTGTATACCTATGAAGATATTTTTTTTTGTTTTATCTAAGAAACTAAAATATTAACATTCTGTAAGAATTATGTAAAAAAAAACGGCAAACAGAAAGTACCTACTTTAAACTGTATAGGTACATAAGAATAAAATTATTTTAAATTATTATTTTTTGGTTTATTTACTATTATTTGTGTCAAAGTATTTTTCCTTTGTATGTTTTGTACGCATAATAAAAAGATACCTATTCTATCGGACATGTCACATGACCAAGAGACTAGTAATTATTTATGTGGAAAATGTGTGGAAAATATTTTAAATGCAGTTTACATGAAATGGAAAATTTATAAAATTATCTATGCCTTTATTACATAAGCACTACCTAGTATCTTTGACGTTTATACATATAAAGCTGACTTTTAGAACTACGTACAGCAAGTAGAATAATTATCACAATATCGTTCAAATTTTGTTCTGACAATTTCACGCAGTTGTGCGAAGGGCGCGTAACATAGATACAGATCGTTTACGCAGAAGATGTGTACATCTAACATGAAATCATACACTTGATGGTTTAAAAAATTGTTTTAGTCCAATAAGATATTAATATAATAGTCCTAAGTACTATAGATTGTAGATTAAGAAAATACCTACGGATACCGATATATCTATCGAATTTTTCAGAATCTTATTTTTCAAATACAGACTAGAGGCTAAATATTTATAACATCGCCCCATTTCCTTCTAACTAAACGAAATGTTTGGATGAACAAACCCGAAATACCTGGCTTGAATTTGCATAATCTGCTATAGATGAGAGCTAGAGGCTGTAAATAAGATAATACGTAAAAAAATAGCAAACTTTCTGCATACGTTAGACTGTATCTACTCAATACTCATATATATTATTTTATATAGGTAGGTTAAAATGTAACTTCTAATTTGACCTCGTCGATTCATTTAGTGTAGGTACTTTATTGAAGCTGAATTCACAATTAGAGGCAATTAGCATTTACGTAAGTATCAAATATAGAGCTGTGCTCTACATCAATAATATCACACAGTGTTTCATTGTCGAATGTATCTACCTAGGTACGGAAGCTCATAGTAAACAATCGCAAAGTGTGTGGTATTTTACGATACAAAACACTTATTTTATCGGATATATTTCAAGTATGTACATATTTAAAAGCATATAATAAACTTTATTTTTCAAATAATAACATTGAAATGCTGGTCATGTATATGAGCATATATTATACAGCCAGACAAGTTAACGGTTAAACAATACATCTACAAGATAGTGTTAATAATAATTAAACTAGCTGGAATCCATACCTCTCCATCTATAATAATATATTTAAAAAGTGTTAGTTGTAACTAACTAGCCGTTCTGAAGGCAGTGGTTCGCCGCTAACTCTAGAACATTAGAACGGATTTTGATGGATACATTAATTATTTCCACTTGGATTAAGATATCAATTTTTAATAATTTGTACATCTAAATGATTGTAGTCAGAGCAAACAATTATTACCTATTAAAAATCATTATTTTACCATTTAAGAAAGAATTTAATCAATCATTGCCTCCTCGTCCTTCATCATTATCGTCTTAATTCTATTAAATTTAAACGCCTGTTCCAAAACAATTTCATAATATGTAGTAGTTTGTGATTAATTTTATCTCTTGTCTACCTATTGATAAAAGTCTTTTTGAGACTACCTACTTCCTACAGACAAATTAACAACGTAGTCTATATTTTTGATAACAATTTAAAAAATCTTTAAGAATGTAGTTATGTGTCGCAGGCAAATTATATAATCTCGCAGTTTACAATTAATGCTCGGCATTTTGTAATATGCTGAGGATTTACTTTTTCCAAAATTCTACAAAAAGACGGTGTGGGGCTCCTACTTCTATGTAGTTTTAAAAACATGAACCTAACCTAATCCACCCCCATATCCAAACGAAAAATTTCTGATGTAAACGGCGAAATAATACAATCTGCCTGCAACATATGTAGGTACCACATTGATATTTTAATTTGCGCCTATTGCTCAAGGGTGTTTCAAAAGTGATGATTTGCTCTTTTTTATTAACAGGAGAGCAAAAATAATAGGGTTGTGATGAACTAAACTATTTTTCTAAGGTATTTTTTTTCGATGATCTTAGAGTAAAGTCTACAAAAAAAAAACATTTTTCAGAAGTCGGTTGAAAAATTGAATCCGGTCTGCATGTCAGAGAATATTATACATAGTATAATTTACAATGTCACATAATATAATATTTATGTAGACCCCTTTTCTAGAGTGCTCTTCTTAAAATTGGAGGTGGTTCGAATTTTATCTTAGAGCATTAAACCAAATTTTATTTGCAAATTTTTTTATTATTCTTTTATGGCTTTTGTATTACTTATGTTATTACAATTAGTAATAATATATTTATTCAGCCGTTGTGACGTAATGATTGTACAAAAAAATAGTAAAATAATTCTATTTACTGTAAACTAATGCATATACCTACTTAGGTATTGTGTTTCTTAAATTGACCTTATTAAGTATGCATAATATTTTTAAATTAATTTGCTATCTAAGATGTACCAAAGGATATTTTGGTGTCAAGCGTCATTGTTATTTTGGTATCGCAAGTGCCAAGTAGCACGGTATGTATGCAAATTGCAATCAATTAAAACCATCTCCGAAAAAATACTTTCGGAGAAAATTATTTAAAAAATAGGGACCATTTAACACTTCTATTGCTTTAGATTGCGTCTCTATACATGCATAATGCCATAAATGACTCTTACACTGTGTGTTACAGCCTACAGGCTAACTCCATTATCTTAAGCTAATTTCCGCTCATATCAATCTCTGATTCTCATAAGCCATTGTACAATACATTAACTAATCAACTTCATACTTACAGAAAGCTTTAAATTTAAAATGACGCAAGCATAGCTTTACAACGATACAGTTGTTCAAACTATATCATTTGAATACCTATTATAGTCTGTATTTTTTCACAATATTATTTTGAAACATACTAAAATTCGAAATGTAGTTTACTACGAGTATGAGTACCTACCTAATAATAACAATAATGGTTGTTCCGCTTTGTACATAAAAGTAGATACCTAGTATTAATTATTTTCATAATTCTTTTGATAACATGATCAAAGTTTCTAGTTTTCAGCTGAATTTTCAAAAAACAATATTAATTAAGTACTTATGCACCAACATATTTCCTCATCAATAGATAGCTAATTGGAAGTATATTTATAATGAACATTTGCCATCTGTCTCGCTTTATACGTGTATAAAATATAATATAATGTGATAAGTCAAAAGCATTTCACTTATTTATTGTTATGAACAGCTGGTTACGGGGTTGTGCGTAGATGAGCGAGCCCGGGCCGGCGCGGTGTAGTCCCGAGTCCCGACCGAAATGCCTCTCCGTTCGCACGCGCGTTCGTCCCGTGTCCCACTGTCCTGCTTGTAGTCCCCTACCTCGATGAATTGCCGCGCGCGTCTCGAAGGATCAAATATTTTAAACTTCTCATGAATTCTTGGGATTTTTTGAGTTCTCGCGCAGTTATCCCGGTTATTTGTGTGCAATTAGGAAGATGCCCTGGACTTGTCCCTGGTCTCGGGATCAACAGCGCTCGGACGATACCGGTACACCTCCTCAATCATTGCCCCAGGTTTGTTGTATTAAAAGTAGTCAAAAACTATTAAACCACAATTAAATTTTTTGTAAATATTAATTTATGGCATATAGACCAAATTATGTATTATGTTTTTTTTTGTGTTGGATGTAGAAAAGTATTTTACTATAAAATTATATGCCTTACCTACCTATTAATTGTATATTAATTTTTATTACATATTTTTACTTACAATGAAATAATTTATTCACGTGAATGTAAATTTATAAAATATTGTATTGAAGAATTGAATAAACTCTAGGTAGTAGGTATGTAGAGTCAATTCAAGAACTTTTGTTCAGTTAATTAAAAAAATCTGCTATTTTTAAATAACAAAAGCTCTTCAAATTTTAAATTTTAGAAATAAAAATAAAAGTTTGTTTTATCTTTTCTTGTATTCAGGGTATCTACTGTGGCATCTATCTGTAATTCGTTTTTTATTGTTAGGTTAAATAAATTTGACCTTGTCTTATTAAATAAAAAACTAATAAACAGGTATAGTGTACACAGTTAAAATCAATAATAATAAACATCAACAGTATTTATTTGTTTCAATACTAACCGACACCGCATCCTACATAATCCAGGATACCTACTTTGTATTGAGAGAACAATCGTTATTAGATAAAGTGAGTCAAACATTATTAGTTTCGGTCATAATGTGTAATGGATTTAGAGGGTTATATGCTTGTTAATGTTAAATCCATACAAATTTAGGCATGTCGTTAAGGGATAACTTCGATAAAAGTAAACCGACTGGCATATATATCTTTATTAGTTCTAAGCGGCCGTAGAGTTATGGTCCGACCTGTATAATTTTATTTCTTTTAGTAAAAAGAATCGTATGTTTAAGAAATCATAGTTAGGTACTTACAACTGATATAAATATTATCGTATGGGTTGCTTGAAAGGAATTGCTTGTAGCAATAAAGCCGCCTTTTGTCAAATGTCCTCCTATTAAGTAAAATTTGTATTTTCTGTTTGTGTGCAATAAAGTTTATAAATAAATAAAATAAATAAAAATATTTTAGAAATGAATCGCAGTTCGCCTGGTTTTCTAGTAAGTATACGAATATGTTTGAATAATAAAAGTGCCTAAAAGAAATGCCTGCAGTTGAGGCACTTTACTTTTTGTTCAAAATAATTCTATACGAACTCTACTGTCTGACCAAACATACAAAGAAAGATTTACGACAGTTTACCTCACGTGAACCAGTCAAAACTTAAAGGAAAGGTATCTATTATCATGGGCACGTTTGGTCTTTCTATTATTTGAATGTGCATCAATTCAGAAAAGATAAATAAAAGAAAAAAAAAAAACAACAACAAAATTGTTCTATGATAATTGAGGGAAGCGGTATCAGCTGAACCGAGTTAACCGTGTAGGTACCTCAAGCGCAGTTACAAGGCGCCCGTGCTGTAGACTGGTCGTATCTCATACCAAAATTGGGCTACCAATTCGATACATTAACGATGGAGCCTTAATAAGTTAATTTGGCGTGGATAAGTTCAAGCTATCTATCTGTTAAAATGAGCAAAGATGCCTTGGAATTGTTTTTGGGGATACGAATCTCCTCCGCCCGCGTGCAGAGTCAGTGGTCCGCTGCATCTCCTTCTTCAGGTATCATGCTCTTTTATATTTATAAAAATATTGACATCCTATATTCTATATTTTACTTGTGATGGTGAATTATAGAGCATTTTATGTCGATCTTAACATAAAAAATATTAGTTTAGGTACTTATCTTAACTACAGGTATAAACTTATATGAAGTAAATTAATGCCTGTTAAAAAGCCGTCTCACACAATATATTCTTTGGTATCATCCAGAAAAGTACTTTTCATAAGAACGCGAAAGGATATCTGCAATTTCCCACGAATGTAACCGTTTTAATGAAGGCAATGAGGAATAATTGTCCAACTGCAACTCGTAAACGAAAGTACTTATCGAAGTTAAAATAGCCGATGACAGTTTTCCTTCTATTCATTAAATTTTCATCGGAATATGCTTCATTGATATTCTGATATATAGTTGAAATCTTAGGTTGAAATAATGAAAATTATTTTGTAGAGCGGGAAATCATTGTTAAATAATAAAATAATGTGAACATCGCATCATGCGTAAGAAATTCTTAAGGGCTTTTTATAATGATCACGATTTGTCTTATTTGTGTACTTATTATTATAACGTTACACAGTATACTAATCACTTTTCATTTATTTCAAAGAGTATCATCTCAATATAGGGTGATTGCGCTGGTTTTCGTCCAGTTATGGGAGTTGCCAACTTTGTGATGCGAAATAAATATTTTGGAGCACCCTTCCTTAAACATATAATATTTTTATTTAGTCCTTATATAGTCTTCTTTAAGATAATATTAAGTGAAAATAAATCATTTTGACGTATCTTTTTATTTAAATTATTTTCTGCAAAAGTAGGGTAAATGCTAGTTTTCGTCCAAAAAAACTGGTTTTCGTCCTAGTGTAAGCTAGTTTTCGACCACCGTGTAGAAAAAGGAGGGTAGGTCAACTATTAAGTTAAAAACCAATTACAGGTAAATATATACTTACTTTTATTTAATCAACATCACAATTTCTCACTACCTTACAGGTTTAGTTTTACTAATAATAATCAATATAACTAGTCAACACTGAGATCTATGTAGCACTTGGCAGTCTTTATATGCGTTAGTGATGACTGTAATAAAGAAAGGAATGCGTACAATGTAAATGAATAAAGTAATAATTATAGGACTGAGAAATTACATCAAAAAACAGAAATATTCATTCTAATACTTTGTTTATCAAATGAAACGTACTATATTAAACACAGCCATAATAATACGTTTTAGCTACTAAAATAAACTATACTATACCTTACTGAACTATGCATTATTGTCTTACTGATGCCTTTATTAAAGATTCTTCAGTGTACGTAGCGTTTTTTTCTAGCTTTCTTAGACTCCTTCGAGGCCATCTAAAAACAATAAGATCTTTCTTAGGATACGTTGAGTAAGTAGAATAAAAAAATATTGCATTGGCAAAACAGACCTAGAATAAAAGATGATACTCAAGTGAATGATAATCAAGAAAAATACAGTGTATTATGTCTGACCTACCCCCATTTATGCCACGAATAATTGACTCTACTTCACATAAGGAGAATGATACATGACTGAATGAATGACAATATTAGGTACCTACAAAACTCTGGCCCTCACCAATAATTTATAAGGAAGATACTGAATAGAAAACTTTTCAATACGTAAAAAAGACGAAAAGTACTGCAAAAGAATAGCCATTTTTAATTTTTGTCCACTCCAATACTCATTCATGGACGAAAACTAAAACGTTTAAAGCTAAATTTAGTTTTCGTCCACTTCTTTAAATATTTTTTTATTTTGGCAGCACTGACAAAGCAGTGGACGGAAACCAAAAAATCTAAACTAATAGCAATAAAGATCACTTCGGGAGCAACTATTCAGTATTTTAAAGGTCCGATACAGTAAAAAGAACCTAACAAATATTCACGTAGCTGTTTGAGTTTTCGTCCACTTGGACGAAAACCAAATATTTTGAGAATTTGGTAACCTAGTATCCGTCCACTTAATTTTTCGAAGAGTATTATAAAAAAAGTATGATAAACACTTCTAATTGCGTTTAATAGGCTTATAACTAAACATACGTACCAAAAACATTACGTTAACTAGCTAAAACAGTGATTTAACTTACCATGAACTTTTCTCGCCGGCAAATTTTTCTCTCGCGCGATGACATCTGCAAGGCACGGATGGGAAGCGGCCACTTTTACGTTAATTTTTTGAACTCTCTTCTTGTCAAATCAAATTTTGATGTTGATAGTACTGTTGCTTACACATTAAGGACCGTAAAAAGTGCAAACTTGCGCGGGAAGGTAGGTTTGTATTCAAGTTTTACGCACGTGATTGTAGCAGGTCAGTCAAATGGACGAAAACCGAAACTGGACGGCAAACCAGCGCAATTACCCTACTATTAGAACGTGCTAGATCTAAATATAGGAACCGCCATTGATAATAAACAAACAGTTGCAGTTTTCACTATCTACATATTTAAATAATTATCTAATCTATCTTAGTTTTACATGAAAACCGTTAAGTAGATTTATTTTTACGAACATTTGTTGCTATATTTATACGTGTAATTGTGTCATAAAATGCAGCATGTTTTGCGTTGCATGTTAAGTACACATAGGGCGTTATGACATGTATGGCGGTGTCCATGATGGGATAATAATGAAGAGCGGTGTTTTATGAGAGATTACGTGACAGTGCAGGTGACGTAGGCCAATCACTGTAAGGTAGTTAGATGCTATCGTGAGGAAACTGCACGATGCCAGTCCTGATTATTTTATAGCTGCTATAAATTATGGAAATATTCATAAAAACAATGAGTAGGAATCATATAATAGCTTAGATAAATATCCAATAATAACCTTTTTTATTATTGGATATATATCGAATGGAATATATATCGAATGGAATAAATATATACACAGCCTTAATTATGAAGATGTGATCTACGTTCTACTATAAGTAGGTATTTTTGTTAGTAGGTACTATTAAGTGGAAATGTATTCAAGTACAATGAACCCAGTAGCTACCTATATATATTAAATTTAATTCATTAAATAACGATTAAATTATATCTATGAAGCGATTTTCCGATAATTATCACAAATTAGTTAGTTACCTATTTGAAAATTTTCTCTTAAAAATTAGAAGTAAGTACAAAATTATAAATTATTGCAATATTAGTAGGTATACAGCAGAAAGAATGATATAAAAAATATCAAGAATTTTTATAATCATTAAAGCGTTGTTAATTTAATTCTACGATATGTCAGTAAAGGCTAATTGCTGTGCTGTTGCTGTATGTAACAAATTTTCCTTGAAATTTTGTAACAAATTTTTCTAGCAGGTAGCTAAACCTAAATGCGTTTAAATCAAAAAGTTTTAACACGTTTTAACTACAGAATTTTAATGTTCTTCAACAGCAGGCAAGTGTCAAGGAGATAGCGATAATTATATAACTTATGCACCTAGTTGCGATAAATACATTGATAATTCCTACATTATACCGCAAAATGTAATAATAACTACCTCGTAATTTCTGCATCGCATATAATATTATGTAGTTATTGTTAGCATTATAACTTTTAGTTCTTCAAGTACCTATTTTAAACGTTTCGAAGGAAAATTAAAAATTCCGTGACACACATTAAACCTTTTCCCTCTTGGCAACAAAGAAGCAAATTGTTGTTTTGATTAAAATGAATTCTTTTTGTTTCACTTGTCAAACGTGCAATGTGCTGTTATTTGTCTATTGTTTTGTATGTACAACATCATGAGGTCACCATAGTAAGTGGAGTTAACGGTAGAATACTAATGTGCTAGGCGAGTTCGGAGCGTTGTCACATGCGCAGCGCATCGGTGATCGGGACCTGAGGCCTGAGGGCACCGAATGGTTGCGCAAGAACAAGTGCACCGCCCACTCCCGGCCTGATTGACCGCCGACGCCTCTTCACACTAACGTCAAGTTCACTGTCAACTGTTGCACTTTTTGTTAACTATTTTTTTAGATATTGACGAAAAGTTAAATAATAATTAGTAAAATTTACATAATAATAAAGGTACCGTCAAATGTGGCTACTTGACCTTTACTTGGCAACTTGACCACACCTTCCGTTTAACAACAAAATATCAAATTTTGTAGAATTGAAAGCAAATTGACCTAACGTATCGATGTTGGTAGGTTTTTAAAACATTAATTGGCAACATATTTTAATTTTAAAGCGGTAACGCTGCTGGTTCTCGCAATATAACGTATCGAAGTGTGACTGTGACTAAGGATGTTTTGCCGGTGTCAGTATTATTATGTTTGTAGAGCTTAAACTGCACATCTCAGGTGAGTACAGTTTTGATATGTTGTGTAATAAACCCTAGAGATTGATTTTACAGTGGGAACGATCCAATTTTAGGCTCATCTGTCGAAATATTTGCTTGGGCATTGATGCCTCAGGTTAGGTCAAGTTGCCATTGACCGCTGCGTGGCAACTTGACCGACGCCTAGGGTTGACACAAAAAATAACGTGACTGCATTTTTTCCTTTTTTTATCTGTTTCGAGTTTTGCATAGTAAAATCAATAAATTTGCTGCAAATTTCGGACAATCCAGATACTTATATACTCTCTTTGATGACAACGATTTAGCATATTTCTAATGAAAAATAAATGTTTCCTTACCTATTAATAAATACCTATAAGTATTAAGTAATATACATATACATATGTATTAAATTAAGTTTAATAAATAAATAGTTCATTAAAATTTGTGTCTTGTTTGTGACAACCCTATCCGACATGTAATGCTTTGTATGAAATCATTACAAATCCCGTGGCAACTTGACCAGGTAGCCAGAGCCTAACAGTTTATTGTAAAGCTTCGGGCTGCAATATTTAAAAAGTCGAAGACTTAAAAAATAACAGCAACTTAGCCTAAAACAAGAATGCTAAGCATCTACCTATGAAAACTGATGTGCAAGGTCAAGATACCACATCAGTGTCAACTTGACCTGTATTACGTTTATTTGTAAATAATGTCAGATTCAATATATTTTAAAGAAATACCTAGTAAAAGTGAATGATGAAATCATTCATGACATGAACAAATCATGAAATGTTAATAAAAGTTTAACATAAATAAGTTAGCTAAGAAAAAGTAAAAAAATGTGGTCAAGTAGCCACATTTGACCGGTAGCTAATGCTAGGAAATTTTTCCCCATTGTAGCTCTACAAGCCGTTTCCAATAAGTATATCATAAGTATGCTCACTTTAAAAATGATAAGAGCACAGTTGTTGTGCGCTATCATTCTGGCATAGAACATAATTTATAAATTAATTAAGAGCATGTGTAGAGATGCGCATGCGCTCCGAGAAGCGCGAACAAAAGGTTGGTTAACCGTGCGGTACTTTTGATGATTCTAATGATCCCTTAGTTTTGATCGAACAATACTGTTCATTCTTTTCGATTTCCATCTAACTGTAACATTATTATGTCATAGTTTTGATAACGCAGCGATTGAGACGGCTTTTGGAAAAGTTTTTATTGGATGATTATATCTAGGTGTTAAAAATATATGCGGGGCAATTAAAATGAATAATTATATAGTATTAATATCTGCCATGTTCACTATAAAGAATTTATTATCAATTGTGAGTACGAGCATGCTCATTTGTAAGGGAATATACAGCAAGAAGTGGTTGGGTTATTAGTTGAACCGCGGTGCGACCTTTTAGACGGATATATGCGATGATTTACGGCACATTCCTGCGGGAGCGGCTCTTGTGCCTGCTCAGTGCGCTGGGAATGAGATTAATAAACATTCTGATGAGTGACAAACCCCTTTGTCAATCTGTGTTCCTTATGGTTTAAAGTGATTTTAATTCCTCTGCGCAGACGCTGAAAGTAAAGATTAGTCATACTGATATTTTAAGAGTATAGTTATTTTAGCTTATTATTCTGCTGCAAAGTTCATGCTAAGCTCAGCGGATGTACCTACCTTTAATCGATCTACAGTTTTTATACCATTATGTAGTTCATTTTTGTCATTTATTATTCGTTAGTTAGATATGAAATCATGATAAAAAGCGGATGTTGCACAAAGCAGGAACTGCCTAAAGAGTGTGTTGAGCGTTGACCGGAAGCGCAGAGGGGCAACACAGGTACTTAGCTATGCCTCTAATGAACGCAACAGGAGCGGCGTTCGCTTTCATTACGATCGGATCGCGATGTAATGCGCAATCTGTACTTGCTTTCAATTACCCCTATAATGATTGACCATATATAATCACGTGTACAAATTTTTATTTTATTCCAATCTTACCTTACCTTACCTTCTAGGGAAGCGCGTTCCATCTTAGACCACATCTCAGCTTAACATCAGGCGAGATTGTGGTCAAGCGCTTCCCTATAACCAATAAAAAAAAAATCTTTTAAATAAGGCAAAACATATTTTACACGTATCAAAACAATAAAACAAAACATCAAAGAACATTTGAAAGGTATGTCAGTATTTGTTAATTGTAAGGACATCCACCCGAAGTTTTAAATTTCCAAGGTAAAGTTTCATTACTGAAATTTAAACTGTGACCACAATACATTAGGTTCGTGCAAAAAATATCACGCTTCGCGAAACATGCCAGCCAGCTGTCCCCCCACCGCTGTTAGCCTTTTTTCTGAATGAGACTACACTCATATTGCTTCTTATTACAACAATTTGTTGAACATTTCGGCTCTTCGTGATATCACACCATAGATTATAGAACATAAAAACCAGCTATACATAGCAAGTAATGCCTTATTGAAATTTAAACGCTGCGTACCATGAATAGAAATCTGTTCCAATGAAAGTCATAAAATAAAATGTACTCCTTTATTGGAACATAAACAGAGATGCATAAATAGAACCGACCACCTGGTGTACACCGTTCATAAGTTCGAGTGCTGCAACATGATTTATGAGACTTTAGTTCGACACAATGCCACCGCAAAATACCCCTTGACTATTTTTCTAGCAAACAATTTAACCCGTATGCTTATGTCAAGAGGTAACACAAATTAAAAGTTTACTGTTGCAAGTCAAAATGCGAATGAATTATTACAATTTGTATGATATTGTGTTTTAATGCGAACATTTTTTAGTGTGAATGCATTTAGATTTTGAGGGCTGCATTATTTACCGAAAGCACTATAGTATGTAGGTATAATGGACCTACGAGCAAAACGTATGGTATAATTGAAAAGTGAAAACCTATGTGAAAACCCATTGAACTTTGAAGACAGTTTCCTACAGTTGAATCAAAGCACTTGCTTTTAATTTCATCCTTATCACGAAATCCAAAGTAGGTAAAATAAAAAAAAATATATAATCAGATTGGCTTTACAATATTACTGGCTTCCTATAAATCACGGATGATATTCTGGCGTCAATCTTCGATTTACCTCGTGGGAGGTCTCACTTAATCTTCGGCTTACTATTGACTATTTCTCTAACAATGAATGAGAATAACATATTCATGGCTATCCCAGTATAAATAAGACATAATTGAATGTATTTATATAAATCAATTAAATTTTCTTACATTTAACAAGCACAAATAAATACCTACTCGGCAGCCGCGATACACGCGACATGCGCTACACAGACCAAAAAGTTTGAGACGATGTAATAAAAGTTTCACTTTAATAAAATAAAAGTATTGCTACAAACTATAAATGATATTTATATGATTATATATATAACGAAAATATATAAAATCTCAATCACAAAAAGCCCTATAAGACTTATTTTTATTAACGAATTAATAGATATTTAAATTATATGTATTTCTTGAAAGAAAAAGCAGGGCGACCTTTTTAATTAAAAGTGAACATTTTTAATTAAAATAGAAGCTGTAAAATTGTCTCGCTAGGGTAGTCAACTGCTGTAGGTATTGAAAATTGAAATCTTTGGCTCATGCAAATAAAGTAAAACGTGTTACACATTCAACGTTCAATTAAAAATCTTTAAAGTATTTCAAAACGTCTATTAAGCTCGTGCTTTATAACGGTGAAATGGGGAAACCGCTGATTAATTAGAGCATCGTCGGTCTGACAACCGTGACGCGGAGTCGACCCACGACCGACCATTCTCTCACCACCACTCTTCATTCACTCCAATCGATGACACGCAAAGCTATCAAGTTGTCAATGCGGTGCATAAATGAACATGATGTGTTGGCCATTTAAGCTCGCGGTTAGACTTTGTACACTCACTTTGATGAATGGAATTTAAAATCATACGAGCTTTAAAAAGTGTTTAGCAGAAAGGCAACATTCTACTTACTTATAACACTAAAAATAAGATAAGTTTAAGAATATTATCATTCAAATTATTATCTAGTTATCTTATTCAATGCTATAATTGAGAAAATAGTTATGTATCTGAAAATAAACACTTTCGAGTAGTAGTTATCGTCTTTCTAGAAAATACCATAAATGAATATATAATGCATTTAAATGCATTGCGCTGCGTTTATATGCAAAACATCTAGTAGGGCAGTTGACGAGCATTGAATCCGTAAATTATGTTTTAATGTAGGCTTCTCTATCAAGTTGCGTAAGTATCTGCCATGCTTGATGCTATACGCGTGTATGCATGACGTCATTGAAGTTTCAACATTATACAAACAAAGCCGCGAACCAGCCTTGTACATACAACGATTTTGCTCCCATTTCAAGAACAAACAAATGCTGCTTTTTTGTTCACAAAATCCCACATTTTTCATGTTTTATATTATGTATATACTATATGGCATTGATCTATACATTCCTTACAATTCAAACGTCCGTCTGCGTGATTAAGCTGCGGTTTGCGTCTTACAATCGGCCCGTATAAGTCAAGATTTAATTTAATTGAAATACTCCATGAAATGCAACTCTTAACGAAGATTAATTGAATTTTGATTAAAACTTTACTCGAATAGGCCGGGCTCGTTTATAATATGTAGTAACATATATTTAAAGCCACATGTGAGATGAAATTTATACAACTAAAATAATTCTTTGTAACGGTATTGTTTCGATGGGTAGGTATTTTCAAACAATTTTACGATTACGAAACGAAACACCACATGTGTGGTCTTTAATCGTCATAAACATTTTAAATCATAACCAAGTTGCGTTATGACCAAAGAATTCTGATTATAAATATGTTATGCTAAAAATACTTATGTACAGCGCGGCGTTTCTCTGGCATAATTGAAAGAACACGTGTTCATACATATGGCATAAATTGTAAAGACACCAGTCTGTGCGTCTTGGAATCCTCAGTATCGAATTATTTTGTTCTATCGAGTACGGCATAGTTAAATCCGTATGCAAAATTACTAACGGTGCTACTGGTAAGGTTTGCATTACATTATTTACATTAAAATAGTTTTGTACTCCTAATTATGGATATCTTGGTTAACTGCGCACGTATAAAGGATGAAAGCAGTTAGGTTATAACTTTCCCCATTCCCCTGTTTGGACTAAACTAATAAATCCATTGACACCAATACAATAGTCGTGACAACTGTAAGCGAGTTAGTTATTCGAATGTTATCACGATAATAAAACATGAATATTCAAACATGTTTTTAAACGCCTATAATTAGATACTTGGAATATTTTATACTGTAGGAATAGTAGGTTCATTACCTTTGGAATTTCGTGTTATAATAATTATTTCAATGTACACTATTCTTTTAGGTCTTCGCATAAAAGACACTTGTATTTCGCTTAATTAAAATACAAATGAGCTCTATGATCAAATAAAAAATCTAAACATCCAAGGCTTTATTAGAATTCACAAAGAATTTTTTCATAGTAAAAATCACATTTCTATTTCAATATATAAAATACGAAGAAATAAATTGTTGTGTGGAAATATGCAGCGAGCAAACAGTTGTTAATTTGTATTTTATATGGGACGCGAGGGGCCGTAGTTCGGCGGGGACTGGGGACACTGGACATGCGAGTTGATCAATATAATGTTATACAACTTTCCGGCTTTTAGACATGCAAAGCTTTATAAAAGTTAATGACTATTGGTTTAATTTATTATCTATTTTCTACGTTGCAACTTTGTTACGTCTGTTTACAAAACAAATGAGCAAATAAATGTAGAGAAATTCCAAAATTAAATATTATGCCTTAAATGATTTTCCTCAAGAATAATAATTTTACTAATGATACAAATTCACAAAAAGGTTTTAATAACTATGTATAACCAGTAGTTGACTAAAACTGGTACCTACCTATGATATCATAGATATCCTATTAAAATTATATATTAATATTATATTGACTATCACTATATTGTACAAGTATTGTAGCCTGTAGGACCCTATATCACAAAATAAAGTATGTAATATTGTTTTATACATTTCCTGCACGCAATCTTCGTCTTCCCCAAGGATGGGTCGCCCCTCGTATAAAGCAGGGAGTGCCGCTCATCATCATTGCTTACCTAGGGTAAGACTATTAAAGCAATACCATACCTGCCCCCATTATATGTATATAAAGTCTGCAGTTAATAATACGCTAGGGTTATGAATCAAGAAGCAAGTAATAAACATAAAAATCCTTATTACTTAAAAATGTAATAAAAAGGTTTTAGCAGAGCGTGGTTTCGATCCACGGACCTCTGGGTTATGGGCCCAGCACGCTTCCACTGCGCCACTCTGCTACGTCGGTCGATTGCGAAATAGCAGTATGTTAGTATTTAGTTAACGCAATTTATATCGGTTGATAAGAAAATTTGCAGTGATTTCCAAAAATGTAATAATAAACATGTTCATATATCTATATTATGAACTGCCTACCTAAGAATTATTATTATGTTAACTAGCTCATAAATCGAATCGTATCTTTAACTAGACACAGAAAATCAGAGGATTGAGAGGCACTGATATTTAGGAATCTACTATCTACCTTTATGCAATAATCATATATAACTTTATCCAATTAGCATATATAACAAATCGCTAAAGGAAACCCTTCTAATTGAAAGTACCAATTAAGATTCCTTCTAGAATATTAATCACCTTTTGTCTACTTAGTGTCCTGAAATGTACGCGCACTTTATTTCTTAGATCTACGACACCCATAATTTTCTACGAAGTGAAACTTTGTCATTATTTATTGCATTATTATCATAATCTATGAATAGCCGACCAATCAACGTTAAGTTGTTGGTTTGCAAATCATTTCGTGCTTTTCATTTTATATTTTTTTGAATACCTTTAAGTTCATATTAAGTAACGAGACACAGTGTCGTCTAACTTTGAACAGTATGCATAATAATTAGGTTCTGATTGAAAAATATGTGTAAAATGACTACCTAATGCCGATACAATTTTAATTCATGTAACTTCGTATTGACACAAATGCATAGCCATTTTAATTGATATAAACCTGAAGATTTTTAGAAGTCAAGACCTTATAACATTTGTATTCATTACTGTCACGTGACTGTATATATATATATATATATATATATATATATATATATATATATAAAATTACATAAAATGGATATTATGTTACTGAGAAACATCCTTGATTACAATGTAAAAGTTTGTTTGTTGATGCACCGTGTTCGCACGAGTATCGATACGTGATACAATTTTTATTTGACACGCATCTAACTTCTAAGGCCCTTCCATAAAATTCCGCTCACGTTCCGCCGTTTATATACAAAGAAGCCGCGTATGAATGAATGACATTTCCAAAATTTCTTAAAATTGTATTGTACGATACCGAATTCTTCGTCACGTAGGTTGGAAAGTTATTAAATGATTACCACACGCACAACGAAGCTTACGAAAGCAACTTACTACTCGTATGATAACACGAAATTAGTTCAGTGATGTAGAGAAATAGTGTCATAGCTTATCGGGTGTAATGCATTAATTAACTCAAAATTAGCTGCCATCGGAAGTGAATAATTATGCAAGAAATTTTTTATGTCTTTCTCTTTAATGTGATAGCGATAAATTGTGTTATTCTGATAGCTTTTAATTGTATTGTTCCGACATTTTATTTAAAAACAAAGAAAATAATAATAAGTATGTAGTTCTTGTCTGACACAACATGAGGGTTATATCAGGATTGTGTGTCGCTTCCCGTTTTAATTTATGTTATAGTTAGTGCTTACAATAAAACTTCTTTTCGTTTTCATTATAAAGTTTATACTATAGAGACACGCTATTTTCAGAGGCATAATGATAAATATTTTACGTAAGTAGGTATCTGTTTTCTGTTTTATTAATAATTATTGTGTAATTACTAGTAAACATAGCCCAATTAAGTACCTAATGACAGAATATCTTATATAGTATAAAATTTCCGGCACTACCTCTGATCGTTGTTTTTATAGGAATACTGATCGTATTATGTTAAAAGCAGCTCCTTGTTATTACTGGCACGGAATATATCACCGCGGATATATAAATCTTATTTAAATTGACAAAAGAAAGACGTTTTAAAATACCTGATAAATCCGGCACCTCCTTTTTATTTAAATAAATATTAGTTTTGGTTGAGCATATGGGGTTTCGTTTTTGTTTACTTCTACTATACTAAATTGTTAATAGGTAGTTATGTACTAGGTATTCAGTGTTAAGAATAAGTACTTGTGTAAATTAACAATACATTTAGACTTTAATATTATCACAGAATAGTTAATAGAACAGATATTATGTTACGGTAGTGTATATCAAAGTAAATTAATTACTTATCTATACTAATATTATAAAGAGGAAAAGTTTGTAAGTATGTATGTATGTATGTATGTATGATTTTCACGCAAAAACTACTGGACCGATTTCGAAAATTCTTTCACCATTAGAAAGCTGCATCTTTACTGAGCAACATAGGCTATATTGCATTTTCAAAAAAATTAGAGATCCTTACCAAAAATGCAATAATGTAACCCAAGGTGTAAAAAAATCCTCAATAAAACTTCTGTCATCGCGTGCGCTGCGGAATCTATTGAAGATAGAACAAAAAAATGTTCTACGGTATTATAGAATGGATCAATATCTACAAGCAAGTCCGCAATACCATATGTCCATCTTCAGTAGTTATGTTACTACAACAACTTTTTTACGTTTTCAAAGTAAATAGAAGTGCCGACAGTAATCAAACCATGTTATCCATACACATATATTAATCCTTATCCCATTAAATGATGTTTTATTATAGACTGTTTCAATACCAGCAAAATACTTTTTAAATGAAAAGAATTGGATATTCCATTCAAAAGATATAACGAATTTTTAAAAGTGTCAATCTACAGAAAATAGTAGGTACATATACTGTTCGAGCAGGCCGTAGTGCGGGGGTCACGGAGGAATTCTACCAATATGCGTCTTGATGGAACACAGTGGGGTTTTGGTCGGTAGGAATCCGACATAACCCACGGCCCCACCCCCGGAGTCCGTGGGTATCTATGAAAGATTTCCCCACTAAAACAAAAAAAAAGGCCGTAGTGCGGGACGGGGTAAAGGTGATTTTCATGTGATTAAAAATTAAACCTATAGTCCAACCTATAGTAGACTTTTCACTGTAACGATATCGCTACCTATGCGGGTGAAACCGCAGGGCATTGCTAGTCGAGTATAAAAGTTGGAAACATTTGGTTTATTGTTCAATTCGAAGGGGCCAGCTGTTCAATGAAATTTGATTCGGCTAATGGGCCGCGTGTGATGACTTTATTATGTCATTGTGTTCGGTTGCTGCCGTGGAAGATGCATCTTTTTTGTTGATGTTCCTTTAGGACGGGTGCCAACAAGCCTTCTGAAATGTAAGCGCCGGCAGGTGCAAAATTTACAACACACGTGCTTAAACTACATCCGATGTATTGCATGCCTTAGCATTCGTATTTTTTTACACGATACGGTATGGAAACATTGTTACTGGAACAGCTTTAGGCTGAAGCGTTTCTCGCGCATATGGCGCATTTAACCTTCCAGCGGTCGCGCGCGGTCTCTGAGTCCGCAACGAACTTGTTTTAAGTCAATATACTGAAACTGTAAACAATAGACGCTTGCGCTTCCGTGATACCTTCGAGGGGGTGAGGTAGCACCTCTTAGTAGCCCTGTGACATTCGTCGCATGTACACGTGCTTTCTTATTTGTGTTTGCGGTCTCAGATTCCGCGCGCGACCGATTGTGTTCCGGAACAATCCAATGCAATTAAACCGAATCCGATATAAACACAATAAATATTTCTGAAAATGACCAAGGAGGATCGTCTTCAAACCAAGTTTTACGTGTCGCAGGTCGTTGTTACTATTGCGATAGGAAAAAGAACCGCAAAACAAAGTATAGTTGTTTCAAATGTGGAAAACACATGTGTCTAGAACATGTGATTGTTATATGCCGAGAATGTTCATTTCCAGTAGATATTATGGACACTAATGACGAATAGTTTATTATAGTTATTCTAAACAAAAATTAGTAGTTTTTAGGTAATTTTTCTTTATTTCATTTTATTATAATTTAGATTATTCTAGAACAAAACGTAAAATGATCTCAAAAATAGATGTCATTTTAGAGTTCCTATTACACAGTGCCAATTGATGATGAATGTGATTTATTTCTAAGATAATTATAGTCAAGTTTATAAGTTGTTAATTGTAAAAAAGAAAATTCCATTTTGTTTTGTTTAATGTTGATTTATAACGGTGATTTCCACCCAGAGTCAAAAATTTTGAGTTTTTATAGACCTTTGTTCTATTAAGTACAAATAAAAGAAGTAATGAGTAATTAAGTTGTTTTTATTTTATTTCACATGTTTAAGACCTCTTTTTAATCATGTGCTATACAATAAGTCGAAATATTCATTTGTTTTCCCAAACGAGACACTTAAATTTGCGGAATCACAGACCGCGCGCGACTGCTTGTGTTCGGCGCAAGGGTGCGACCGCTGAAAGGTTAATACTTAAATTCAAAGCCAGAAACCATATCAACTGCTCTGCAAATGGCGCCATTATCTTCGCGCCGGCGCCTGTACCAAATCATGACGTCAGTGAACTATAATTGGACATAAAAGAGTACTGTGAATACTCAAACGTGGTATGCCCACCCTTTTACCTCCACTTATTTCGAGAAGTGAAACGAAACTTTGAAAGTATAATAAGAATTACGAAGAACTCTATATGTTGTGTACAAAGGTTAGCATTTAATAGTGGTGAACGATAAATCCAACATGTCAGATACAATTTATTAACCAGCGCTAGCTAACACAATCCGCAGAGATAAGATCGGGAACTAAAAGTAGTACTATTGAATACAAATTAACTTAATTGATCAGGTTATAAACAGACGTTTTGAAAGATATCATTTAACTTTACAAGTCATTTTTCCTGCTCGAGGGTAGGTGTGAAAACACGTGTTTTAAGAGCTCCCCGAAGTTTTATTTTATTTAATTTACAATTTAAGTCTATACTAGTGGTATGTTATAAAACTTTGTACCTGGTGTCACTGGCTGTCTTTCCTTATATAAAATCACTTCCACTTTCCACTTATATCCATATTATGGCACAAGTCACACAAGTCACTATGATGGACACAGTGAAGCAATCCATGGTTGACATGACAGTTGCTTTTAATGCACGATTGGAAGAATTCCAACAGCAACTTGAAGGTATTAAGTCCCCAGCTACTGCATCTTCAAGCCCTTCGGCAAAATTATCAGCTGAATTTGATGTGTTTCGTACATTTGTTATAACATCTCTCAAATGCTTAACAACACAAGTTGAAGTCCTGTCAAATCTTTATGAAAAGCAAGAAATGCAGAGGCGGAGGAAGATGTTACTAGTTCATGGTGTCCCGGAACAAACCAAGGAAGATACAGTATCCACCGTAGTCAAGGTCATAAGTAACAACTTGGATTTACCAGAGATTGATTCGAATGCCATATCTCTCTGTCATCGCCTTGGTCGAGCCACTAAGGATAAGCCACGGCCTATTCTTATAAAGCTGCATAATATTTCTTTGAGGGACAAGATTTGGTATGGTAAAACTGGATTTAAAGGCTCTGATTACACTTTGTCAGAATTCTTAACAAAAAGAAGACACTCCTTATTTATGGCTGCTCGTGAAAAACTTGGTGTCACAAAATGTTGGACGGCTAATGGAAACATTATGGTGGTGGCTCCTGATGGCACGCGTCGTCGAATAGCTACTCAGGCCAATTTGGATGAGTTGCCTGCGGTGGTCGCTTCTTCCTCTGGGGCTGAACCGCAACGCCAATTGGAGTCGAAGAAGCCACTTTCTGCAGCTCAACGATCTCGTAGGAATCCCAAGACTAAGTAATAGTTATTGTCTCTTTTATTTTAGCATAACTTTACCTATCTGCATATTATATTATTAATTTGTTCTCAACATAACATCTGATCTAATTCAAATTACTGTTCTTTGATTTCTATTATTACATACACGTTTACTAAAGGTCTAAGTTAAAAATTAAAATGTAACTATTATTTTTTATATGAGTATGTAACTTTTATCATTAGCAATTAGTCTCAAGGTACCCACTGTTTTTATAATAATATAAATTAAATTTAAATCTACCTAACTTGTTTACAGTTTACACTCGGTAATGTCAGTTGTCATTTGTCAACACTCAACTGTCGGTTTGTTTTGTCAAATGTCAACTGAGACTTGACAGTTATCTATTGCTGTTCCGACTACAAGTCTTTTGGTTTGTGTTACTTGCTTTTATGTTTAACTATTTCTATAACAATAATATTCTTTTTTCTTTTGTATTAGTTTAACTAAAGTACTTTAATTTTTATTTTTTATGTTGTAAGTGGATTTTTGCTGACGTCTTCTAGATAGGCTAGTGGTACAGGGGATTAGCAATTTAGGAAACTTAATTCTATTTTTAATTAGTTTATCTTATATATATTATACTTATCTTTTAAAATATATATATATTTATTTTATTAAATTGTTATTTATCTATCTACTACTTATCTATAATATTATATTGCATACATAAAATATTGCACATTTTGCCATGTCAAGTGTTGAAACTGATAGTGATGGAACTTTTTATTCATTTGCATCCGACGAAAAAGACGGTGACAGCAGTTTTCACAGTACATCCTTTTCTCCTCTATGTGATACTCTTACTTCCTATTTTACTCCTTTCCCAAATAATTTCAATGTTGTGCATATCAATGCACAGAGTATTCCGGCACACTACTCAGATCTATTAGCATCCTTTGAAACTCCCCACATCCATGCCATACTCATTTCTGAATCGTGGCTTAAACCTTGCATCCCTTCCAGCTCCTACTCCTTACCTGGATTCCACCTCATCCGCAACGACCGTGAAGGCAAAACTGGCGGCGGCGTTGCAATCTATCTTCGTTCACACATTCCTTACTCTATCCTAAACTCCTCTCCTCAACCTCCGCAAGCCGATGCAGCTGAACATCTGCTGCTTGAGGTAACCCTCTCCCACACAAAAATACTCCTCGGTGTTTTTTACAGTCCTCATCTTTCCTTTGATTATTTTGATAAATTTGATATTATCCTTGACCGATTCACTCCCCTTTATGATCACACTATCTTAATGGGTGACCTTAATACCTGCCTCCTTAAATCCGACGCACGTGCGCATAAGCTATGTTCCATTGTCAACTCCTTTAACCTACACATACTCCCTCTCAATCCCACGCATTTTTTTCCAAATTGTGCCCCTTCCCTTCTTGACCTAATACTTGTTTCCTCTCCCGATAAGATTTCTAAGTTTGGACAGTGTCCGGCTGAGGGATTCTCCTATCATGACCTCATATTTGTTTCCTATAAAATCCGCCCTCCTAAGCCTAAACCTAAAATAATCCTACAGCGCAATTTTAGTGGTATTGATCCAGATCGTCTTATTGCAGATGCATCCGAGATCGATTGGTCTGTGATTTATGGGGCTCAAGATGTGAATGAGAAAGTCGAACACTTCAATAACCTCGTCATAGGGCTTTTTGATAGACACGCTCCGCTGCGACCTATTAAACTGAAACACCTGCCCGCTCCTTGGTTGACCGAGGAAATTAAAGTACTGTTAGCAGCAAAAGCCAAGGCTAAATCCAAGCTCAGATCTGACAATAGTGAGATACTTCGGGAAAAGTTCAAAAAAATTCGAAATCGTTGCAATACACTATGTAGAGATGCACAAAGACGCCATATTCACAAATCGGTCGAGGACGGCGACTCTGCTAAAGTTTGGAAATTCCTTAGATCCCTTGGTATTGGCAAATCCCCAAATAATTCCTTACCTTCATGCGTAAACTTGGATAGTCTCAATACGCATTTCTCCTCTCATGTTAACAATTTCGACGCTAATGTTAAACAGCGTACTTTAAATAGAATTACCTCTGACTCTGTTCCTTTGCATCCTCCGTTCAAGTTTAGTCAATTTTCTGATTGTGATGTTAAGAAGAACATATTAGCTATCAGCTCAAAAGCTGTCGGCAGTGACTGCATTAGCCGTAATATGATCATTCCCATCCTAGATACTATTGTTCCCGTAATCACACATATCCTGAACTATTCAATTTCCTCACATACCTTTCCAAGTGCTTGGAAAAATGCTTTCATTATCCCTCTGCCAAAACATTCTAAACCCTCTACGCTCACCGATTTCCGCCCCATATCTATCCTTCCATTCTTGTCAAAAGTCCTAGAGCGCTTAGTACAACAGCAGCTTAGCGTCTTCCTTAATAAGTATGATCTCCTTAATCCTTTCCAATCCGGTTTTCGTCCTGGTCATAGCACGGTTACTGCTCTAGTTAAAGTCACTGACGACATTCGCTTTCATTTGGATCAAAAACAGCTTACGCTACTAACATCTCTGGATTTTAGTAATGCTTTTAATACAGTTGACCATGATATCCTTCTCAGCACGCTTAGTTCTCTTAACATATCTCCAACAGATATTGATTGGTTTCGTAGTTATCTACAGGAACGCCAGCAGCGTGTCCAAGTTGATAATTCTTTTTCCTCTTGGGCTGATGTTACTGCTGGTGTTCCGCAAGGCGGTGTGCTTTCTCCTCTTCTTTTTAGTTTATTTATTAATTCAATATCCCTCAACATCACTTCTCTCTACCATATGTATGCCGACGACTTTCAAATTTATTGTCACACTTCGCTTGAAGACCTGCCGAATGCTATTGCTAAAATGAACGACGACGTATCCACTATTGTTGATTGGAGTTTTAGTCACGGCCTAAATGTAAACCCAAAAAAGACGCAAAGTATAATATGCGGTACGAAATACTTTGTATCCAAAATAGACTTTTCTACTTTGCCTAGGGTAATAGTTGATGGGATTGCCATACCGTATAGTTCCGAAATTAAGTGTCTGGGGATTTGGATTGATTCGTGTCTATCTTGGAATCACCAAATAAAGGAGGTTCGTAGAAAGGTTTTTGCTGCTGCGGGTTCGCTCCGTCGCTTACGTAATTTTCTGCCGATACCGACTAAGATTGCGCTCGTCCAAACACTCCTTTTACCTATCATAGATTATGCTGATGCGTGCTATCCTGACCTCTACGAATACCACCTAGACTGCCTTGAGCGCCTTCAGAATTTCTGCATAAGATTTGTGTTTGGCTTGCGCAAATACGATCACGTCTCCGAGTTTCGCACTAAGCTCAAATGGCTTCCCATCCGTCTTCGCCGAAATACTCATATCCTTCACCTCCTGTACTGTGTTCTGTTCGATCCGAGAACTCCGCGATACTTAAAAGAGAGATTTGAGTTCCTTGTGTCTAACGTCAACCCGACGCGTTTCTCTAATAAACATCGTCTAGCAATGCCACCGCATGTCAATCACGTTTACAATTCTTCGTTCACTGTGCGTGCCATTAGACTTTGGAATGCGTTACCCTTAGACATAAGAGCAGCTCAATCTCTATCTACGTTCAAAAACTTACTGAAGCAATTTTATTTATCGAATTAGTTAGTTGGTAATTAATTATTTATTTTATTAGTCAATTGCGTCGGTGTGCGTTTTTTTATTTTATGTATGTGTATTTTTATATATGTATGTGTATTTTCATATTGTAATATATATGTATGTATCTTTTTATATAGTTATATTATGTATGTATATGTGTATCTATGTTTATGTATATTTGTATGCTTATATTAATAATTAATATCTATATATAAATATATTATATATATTTTAGTAGTATTTTTTCTGTTTTTAGTGCACTTCGCCCTGTTTATTTTACTACTTTTGCACTGCGTCTCCTTGTCCACCAGGTTGTCTGGAAGAGATCGCTGTCTGAGCGATAAGACCGCCTGTTGTGCTCTTTTATTAACAATGTATTGTGTCCTTACTTGTACTTTTCTCTGTGGTGCACAATAAAGTATTTTTGTTTGTTTGTTTGTTTGTTTGTCATTGTTCTGTCAATTAAATTAGTCTTAACACAATGACTAGCACTTAGCACTACAATTTCTTAATTCTTACAAATTCATCAATAATAATTTTGTAGAATTGAATTGCCTATGAATTATATTTTTTTAAACAATGTTTAAAAATCCGATAATTTAAATTTAAAATTAACGATATGTGTAGACAACTAACGATAGAATGACAAGAAACTAGAAACACATAACAGTTTATACGGTAATTTGAAAGAAGTCGAAAAGAATGCGTACGCATAGCATGAATGGGCTCGCGTGACCGCCTCCCACTGCTACGTCCATTGTGCGTCCATTATGGGTCCAGCGAAGGGACAGCTCGGAGCAGGTAAGGGCCGGACGGTGTGCCGGCTAATGCCAAACGCGTGCCATACCACTTTGTGTTAATCTAAACAAGTATGCGTCTTTATGCGCAGTGCTTCTATTTGGTTAGTTTAGTTATGATAAGACTTTTAGTTAATTCATAACTAAACTTTCATTTTCTCTCATAACATTAATTTTTGCTTCAATTAACGCAAGGCTTTTGTTTTACAGAAGGAAGGAGTGGCTCAAACTCACGCGTTTCGAAGTAAGACGTTTAAAAAGCCCAGGCCCTGTCATTGGTGTCATCAGCCAGTACACAACGGATCATGTTGCAGAGGTGAGACATTTATAAATTGTAGAAGTAATTATTTTATTATAATTCATTTCAAAGCTCTACAATATTTATTACATATAATTTTGAGGGGAGAAATTACGGGAAAGTTCTTCTTGCTAAGGATAAATGACAGTTTTTAATATTATTAAGTATTTTATATTTGGAATATTATAAATCATAAAATAATTATGTCATTATGTTGCACTCTTCATTCAGTTCTCTAATTAGCCCTACTTTTATTGTTTCAGTTTGCAAATATGTTTGTCATACAACATGCGAGAGTAAGGTACGTATCCAAAGTTTAAACTTTTTTACTACGTATATAACGATTTCGAATCTTTGGCTCTACCAGCTCTATAACTCTATTAAAAAGAATCAGTTAGCGCCATCTGGTGCTAATTTTCCATTCGCTTCATACTTTATTGTTATTAAAGTCGTCGTTTGCGCAATGTTCCAGATACCACTTTAGCGCTTTACATTAATATTTCATAGATGGCGCGCTGAGAAATCTCTACAAAATCGAAGCTTTTAAAGCTATGTATTTAGCAACTTTTATAATTGAATTCTTTTAGCATAGAGGAACTTGTGAATAGCTTTAAGATCATCATCAGAAAGTCGCGTTAGAATATTTTGTTTAACTATTATTCCAGATTATAATTCATAATATGTATTTTGAATTACAACAACGCCTCTAGTCTGATTGATCCAAAAAAAAAACCGTGAATTTTTAAATAGGCATTTCATTTATCAATTTATTATCATTAAATTGAAATCATGGATGATACGGCAAATAATCTTAAATGAATCTAAGTATTATAAAAAGTAAGCGATTGATGGGGAGAGCCTAAACTCTAAAGCATATTATCCATTCTGCTCATAATATACCTAAGTATTTAGTTCCTATTTAAAAGTTACAACATTGAGGTTAAAAATACTTTGTGTATATTCCAAACTTAATAAATATATTATTAAAATAATTTAATATACAATTGTGTATACTGTTAGTACAGTAAGTATTGATGGCAATCTGTACCGCCTCCGGTCACGATTTCATTGTTTACCAACTAGTCGAAATTGGACACTTTATTTAACAAAACCTACATTGTGTTCGAATATTTTATAACAAATTGTGTCTTGTTATCGAAGATTTATCTGTTCTTGACAGATCACGTAACCTATATAATATAAAAATGAATCCCAAAATGTGTTGGTAAGCGCATAACTTGAGAACGGCTGAACCGTTTTCTTTTTTTATTATATTCCTTGAAGTACGAGGATGGTTCTTATGTAGAGAAAACGTAAATATGTACCACGGGCGAAGCCGGGGCGGACCGCTAGTTTTATATAAATGTCACGAAATAAATCTTGTCTTGATGCACATTTTAATTAATATTTGTTTATGTGTAGTATATTCCCTTTTTCTTTCTGATTTGAATTTCGAAATATAAAAAAATAACACAAAAATTGACAATAGACAATAAATGATGAAAATATATAATAAGCCTATATAAGCCATCAACATTTCCAATTTTTATTTAAAACCACATTTTACATATATTTATTCAATCACCACTGATACATAGTTGGATCTATGAATTCATGTGAGTAGAATATTAATAAATTCAACATGAACTGCAATATATTTATATGCCTATTGGAGAGAGTAATACTATTAAATAATGTTCCTACCAATAAGCAATAGGAATATTAAAAAATCAATTTGTCGAAAAAATTGATAAACATATAAATATTTTATTCATTTATGATTTTTTATTATATACTACTAATAATATTTATAAATGACCTATGTGACCGTATGCACGAAAATCACTTAAATAACCGTTACATACTTTTACATGTAAATCAAACCGTAAAATGGTCGTAAATTAAAGTGTATAAATGTAGGAGTACGACATGTGATTGGATAAATTTAATGTTTGTTGTGTTCACGTATTAGTCATCAAGTTTAAGTGTTGTGGGATAGAAAGAATGTAGATTATTGTTATTAAGGGGATTCATAGAGCGCTACTAAAGTACTAAACACGACGTTGGTGATAAAATATTGATAGAGTTATCATTTTAAACTTAAACTTTCTTAACCTTCATAATGAACATCATAATTTGGCTAATAAATGGAAATATAGGTACACATAAATACATATTTTAATGACTCGCTTGTGAAAATTTCAAGAGAAAAATTTCGTATAAAAGTAATTTGCAATTGCGGGTGGAAGCCGTGGGAGGGCCAAGTCGGGATGGCCGCGGGAGTGACAAGCAAATGGAACGCCTGATTACCAAGAAAGGCACCCGAATGTTATTCTCGGAAGTAAAATGATGAATATACGATGACACCGGGTTATTAATTGAACATTGTTGCATTACCGGTATTTTGTGTTCTTATAAAATTAATGTAGAGTTCATAACGATGTTATCAATCTCATTACTAAAATTTGATGAACAATTTTCATACAGAACATCATTAGATAATATTTTAGTCAGCCAGCGAAGAAGAAATAAAAACATAGGAATAAGACGTATTAATTGATTCAGTATTTAGATCTCTGATTAATAAAAAAAACATTAAATTAAACAATATACCTACTTAGTATGAAGTCATCATTCAGAGTCGTTATTTTAACTTACTTAATTCTTAATCATTACTTTAGCACGCACAAGCAATTATGCAAATATCGTATACCAAGTATTTAAATACACATTGACACTTATCGTACAATTAAAAAAGTTTCATGAAAATACGTTTAAGTGCCGTGGATTCAGTTCTGTCGTTTCGCTGTTAATGTAGTACAATTTTGCATGCAAGACGACCGATAAAGTAGGGTAAGAGCAAAGGCGTGCAGGCACGCAAATGCTTGTACGATATGGATGGTATCGGTGATAGTTAGGTTCCGCGGAGTCAGGTGCAACGTTCTGCGGAGTGGACGCGGTCCAACTGGAGGCTAGGGGCCAGCCGGCGCTCGACAGCGTCTCGATCTTGCGAAGCCGGCGACTCTGACAGTGCCGCCGCGCGCGCCGTCTCGCAAACGCGCACGCGAAATCGCATCTTCGCGTGCTTTCGACTGAAAGCTCCTTATAGACGTTTTGCATTTGCTCTATAAATAATTCTAACTGTGGGCCGTTGCTCTAGCAGTCTAAGCAATAGCTTTATTCCGGACAGTTTCAATTGGACACTTTATATGGCAATTCTATAGTTTGTATCTAAATTCTAAACAGTGCGCTTTGTGATTACTAAAACACTTGTATATGTATACAAATATTTATTACACTCGTAGCACATATTTTGAAATTGTTGCAACATTTGCTCTTAAAATAATTCCTTAAAATTATCATTTTTGTTAGGCGTGCGTTAAAATCGTCGGTATAGAAAATGTCAACGAACTTTTAATGTTAGATATCTAGTAAAAAAGTTTATTGCTAGTTTTTGTAGAAAAATAACCGCTAGAAAGTTTATTTTCAAGGAGCGTGTTTTTAATAATTCGGATAAGAATCTATTTAACAAATTTAAACCTAATAAGTTATTAAATTGCTTTTATTATGCCAAGGATAGTCCTTAAGCTAAGCGCTCTATGACTACTTCCGCTACTAAACCAACTGCCACGCTACATAAATATATTATGCAAAATAATACAAGTTTGCTTTCAAGGCTATGCCGATCTTATCGTAATACCTAATAAATATACCCTGATACGTATTGGCAATGACGATTTTAAGCGATAAGAGTGTTGTGTTGTGTTTTATCGTTAGCCGCCTTCCTGAGTCACGTATGCCATTTCATAACGCAGGTGTACCTAGCTCTAAAATATTTAAATATAGCCGGAACTATTAAAACAAAACATAAAAAGGTTTTTTAAACAGTGAGCAAATTGTGAACTGTAGTGTTTATTATTTTGTTGTGTTAAGTAAAATAAATGATTGTTTTGATGTGAGAAAATAAAATAAAGTTTATGATGTTATGAGAGATATTGTAAAAGTTTTGGTGTCGCCAAGGAGGTTCCTAAAAATAACATTTAATAAGGTTAAAGTTTACGTAACGTTATAATGAATAATAAGCGGTTTAGTAATAGCAGTACCATGACAAGTTCTTCAGGAAGTTCAAACTTAAGGGTATGTATAATTTACGGAACTCATGAGATAACAAAATACATCGGTAGTTTTTGATAAATGATAATAATGTATAAGTGTATTCCTGATATTATAAGATATTATTACGAAGAACAAAAGGAAATTTTTTAAGTAGACTACTGCTTAACTGCTTTGTTATCTTCATAAGTGTCATCCCCTCGACCGGGCAGCTAGTAGCTACACATTAGCATGAAGTTTTTATCCAACCAAAGTAATAAAAAAGTAAAATGAACCATTCATTCTTGTTATCTCTCCCACATTATTACTACATTATAAGTTATAACTAGCTCTATGTGAATTCTTTCATAACTCTCTGGGATTATCCTCATATTCTTATTATCTGAGCCAATAAAGCACTTATTTTATTACATTGTGGTCATTTGGTAAATATATAAATCATTATTGAAAAACAAAAATTAAAGATGGTGTAATAAAACCTGTTTTTTATTAACTACCTTTTATGACTTGACATGAAGATTTTAGTATTTGATATCGTCGAGATCAAACCCATTGAATGTTTTATTTTTGTCTCATATTTCTTAAAAATAACATCTGCCTACTGCTATTTGAGTATGACATAAAAAGTTATTGTATACGAATTTGAAACATACTGTGTGCATACTTCTAAATTAATAAATGATGATAAAACAAAATATTTCAATCGCATAATAATGGTTATTATTAATGACATTCCTGAGAAAATCTCGTATGTACGTTTCTAACATGATTAAACTATGCATTGGCAGTTAGTTCAATACACCACAATGCGAAGGAATTTACTTTGCCCACAAATAAAATCACAACAGCACGACTCGACTTTGAAATACGCGGGTCATATGACACTGGCACCGGTGCAAGCGGTTATTCTTATATGACGGTACGCGGGATCCTAGCCCATGGATATAAATCAGAAAATCTCTCATACGACACTTAATAAAAACTTACATATAATATGTGGTTGTAAATAATTGTAATCTGAATATGTAGACCTTTTTTTGTCACTTCTTATATTATGCGGATTTTATCGATAGCATGTTGCCAATATATTATAATTAAATTTATAAATGTAGAGTTTTTAATATTTTCAATTATTATGAAAACATCTTATTGTGTCAATAGGGCTCACTTGAAGATCCAAACGCGACAGGGACGATATTAAGTACATAAATGAATGAATGGTAATTTTATTTACCGCTTTACTAATGATCGGTTGAGCTTGCGATTTGAATAAATAATTGCAGCTTTCGAAATGACTAAATACTAACTAGCATTCGTGTAGCTATAAATCAGGATTAAGCTTGGACAATAACAGCGTTATTGTACAATACAATCGTAGGTGTAGGTCCGTTCCTATTGAAAACTGGGAATAAAGCAGCGACGTTTTATTGTATTGAGACTACGTACTTATAGATGAGTATTGAACGAGTACATGTTGCGCAGCGAATTGTTTCGTGTACATGTCCGGTCGATGTACGTTGAACATATAGTAAAAAAAGTTTACAAGTTATCTAATTTATATAGTTAACTAGGTCCCATATTGAAAACGCCAATTATTTTCATATTTTTATGAAGTAGAAATAATAAGTATGAAGTAAAAATATATCAATGTAAATCTACATTTTGCACACGAACGACAATTTCATTAAATATATTGCTTTCAGTATCACTTTACATAAAACATGTAAAGTGATATTATGAGATAGTTTATGACTTACTGAACATGGAATAAAATTGAATACCTATGTTAAAAAGTCGCTCACAATAATCGTAAAAAGTGAATGACGTAAGTAATATAAGTATAATATCTTTAAATATTCAGTTTCGTTACTATACAGACAAAATGTAAACACTCAGATAAGATTTAAATGTTATCATTTGACATTATAACGTAGGCTTTGGGACTTCAAACAGATTTTCTAAGTCATGAATTTAAGCATAATATTCTGCAAGTTACGTGGTGCGCCACAAAGGAATTTGCTCAAGGGCTGTACAGGAATATAGTAACCGCAGTTTAATGAACTTGTTTTAGTTATTCCAAGTATTTACGTTCTCCCCTCCGGACACATCAGTTCGCCAATTTACCAAACCAGAGCGCCCCAATTCGGATTTTTCCTAAATCAATGTTGTCGATCATTGGCTATATTATGTTATTTTAAGGATTGATTGGTACAGCTCACTTTCTTTATTATACTCTTCTTTTAGATATACATATTAATACCTATAACTTAACTGTTAACAAAAGAATAGATATTAATGAAATGGAAATGAATAAAAGATGTTAAAATATTAAAAGTTAAAAATTAATTATAATAAAATTGATAAAAACCTACTAAATTATAATGTACATTAAATATTAGTTTTAGGTACAATTGTTATCCAATATAAATAAAAATATAAACAATTTTTGATAATTTATACTCAGTTATGTCTATAACATAACTATCTCTACACCGAGAGGATTAAATCATTATTTTTCAAAATATACTCTGAATTTTATTCACAATTCTGAAACTAAAACAAAGGTGAAACAAACAACAATACAATAGGTACAAACGTTTTAATGAGAAGCGTTGTTTGCTTTCCACTTGGCAAATATAGTGTACCTTAGGCGACGGCTTAGCTCCGCTGAGTTAACCACAGGAAGATTCTCAAACATGACTTTGAGAAAAGGAAAATATACCTATATGTATAAACTATAAACTAATAACTTTCAAGCATGCATGACATCAACTATTTAATAACAGATGGTAAATAATAATTTATTTACATGATGCCATGATCTCTTAATCCAATATCAATTGGGTCATCCATCGAGTATTGAAGATTGTATAAAATGCAGCATCCTCGTATGTGACAAACGCCGACACTTCTCATCGGACATTTGATTTAAATTCCGATTTGTAGCGGTGAAAGTAAAAAGAAACAGATAGGAGATACATTTTGCAAGATATATCCATAAGATGGAGACAGCCGGTATTTATTTATATCTACCGCAATATTTTACGATGTCTGTGGTATTCGTTGGTTATGTTGTTTCTTTGTTGGACATCTTATGTTAGCTTTTAATGATAATATTTTGTATTTTATTTCTATTATTCCTTTAGTGTGCGAGTACGATACGGTACTTGGATGAAGACCTCGTTAAAGTAATTAAAAGTATAGCTGGAAGCTATGCTCTATTTTAAACGTTTTATAGGTATTTGCTACCCAATTCTTTCACGTTATTTAAAGTCTTTCATGACTATAAATTCTGCTACAAATTTGTTTTGCAACTTGCTACACGCGACGCAAGTACTTAAACTTACCACGAGTTGAATATAACAGTACGGCTAACCCGGAACTAGAAGGTTATTCATTTACTAACGATCTAACATTGATTCTGTTCGACGAAACAAGCCGCGTCTAAATATTCCATCAGAATTTCGCATGCTGCTAGGTTCGTGCTAATCGATATCTGACAAGCAATTTCTTGCTCGATTAAATCAAATAACTATGACGCGATAACGAGATTGAATGGATGATAACATCGAATGTTGTTATTTTTTATCGTGAGCTCTTTGACCTTTTTAACCCCCTATGGCCGATACGATAATTACATTAGATATTATAGCTATTTTAAAAACATTACTGAAATTACAATTGCATTGCATTTTTATTTCTATTCACATATTTGTTTGCAATGTTAGATTTGTTGCTTTTCACTTTCTTGCTTCTACCACGAATTGTAAACTAAATTATCTTACCAATTACGCGAAGTAGTAAATGTGAAAATAATTGACCTTATAATGATATCATTTCTACAATAGGAAGACATTTGGCTCTACAAATAACTCTAAGATATTATTGCGTAAGTCTCGTAAAATTACACTACAGTTACATTCTTGTTAGTGAGCGGCTACATACACCTACATAATGTATAACTATAATATTGAATTTACGAGTAGTTTTGTTGTTAGAATAATGAAAAATACACAGTCTGCTGCTCATAAGTTTAAAATCGATTGTATACCTAATATAAATGCAATTAATTTAATGATCACTGATCGCTGCAAGAATAATAGCAATTAATATTTTAAGCAGCTCATACATTATAAATTTTAATAAAGGCTATCTCAGCAGTAGCATCTCAAGTTGGCCTCAGGAAATGAGAAAGGATCCTGATAATAAGTGAAACGATCTTTAATTTCACAATTCATAATGAAAATATTTTGGTCAATCCCTTCACAATTTGTCGCGATGCGTGCAAATTGAGAGAATGTACCTACTTGTTTCGTAACACATCAAGATGTCTTTTAATTGAGACGTTGGCGTCGGTAGGTACAAGCAAAAACATAAAGTTAATGATCTTTATTCTGTCCCGCTTTATGCAACACTAAACTTGACTCCGTAGTCGTAAGGATTATTACTAACTTTAAAGCAATCAAGTTTTGGTAACAACAAAAGTATATCCTTACAATGAATATTAATTTTGCTCGGCTAGAATAACACACATAATTTCTAAGCTAAGCTTTAGTTACGAAATTGGTATGTCAAAACTGCTCAGCGTGCCATAATCGTTGTTCCTTGATAAGAGACCACCGCGCCTCGTAATTAATAACGTGTTTGCAAATTATACTTCAACCGGTTGACAGTTAATAGGACCCCGGCACCCACCACTGAACACTTAAATTGCTTTCTCATTTCACGAACGATTTGATTGACGTAAACTAAAATTAGGGCTCGAGTATTACGAGTATATCTTCTATACTTAACCGCGTGCCGATGAATATTAACAGTAACTTCCTCAAAAATACTCTTTCATCAATGAATGTTTCTTATTCGATTGCAACTACGAGAGCGTTAAGAAACTGCCTATGAAAATAAACGATGGAGCATTAGCTTTGCGATTTCCTGATTGACCTAATAAACATGGATAAGTGGTGGTCTGCATTCGATCAGGCACGAATGGGGCCGCTTGAAGCTCCGCCACGACAGGGTGTGGTACGCGAAGTTTATTTTTACGGCATTGCGGCACGTGGATACAACATCTTGCCTAAATTATAAAGACACATAAACTCAAAAATTTACAAAGCATTCCAAATGAGGTCGACCTAATAACGTATGGAATGATTAGCGCGAGATACATCACGATTCGGGGAAATTAACGACGCAATTCAATGAAATTAAACGCTTTAACGTCTTCTGAGAAAACGCGACTATGATATATGCCTTACCTAAATATTTCGACAGCCTCCGTTTGAACTTTAAATAAACTTTATGTTTTGTTCGCCTACAAGTATGTTTTCAAATTTCCTACTTGTTTGTTGTTTCAATAGAAATCTAGATATTTCAATCATAGCGGTCGGACAGTGAATGCATTAGCACCATTTGGGTGTGATTCTTATTGTTGGATATAATATAGTCATCGTTGTAGTCATTGAACCGGCCTTTATGTCAATTACAAAATAATATCTTTAATATTGTAATATCCTTCTTGTACCTTCCTTCCTGCGTGACAAGAAAGAGATCATTTTTTACATCTAGGGCAGAAACAAACTGGCTTTATCATATATCTGACATCAATATTAAAATTTTCAAATCTCCCATAGAAAGATTAGGTACCCAGAAGGCCATGACCATGAGAAAAACATGTTTTTTTTAACGGATGTTCCTACAAACGAAGATTTTCATTCCTTAGTATAGGTATACAATACGTATGTATATGGCTAATTTTTTTACATATGTCTATTTTACATATTATGGCTAATTCATGCATAAAAAAGAACTAAAGATTTGAATTAATAAAGAATAAAAAAAAAAAGATTTGAATTACACATAAAATGTTAACCAACAACCTTAGTAAAGTCAAGTCAGAATTAGCTTTAATTAACTATAATAAGTATCTACATACGATAATACTCCCATAATAATATCTCAATAAAATCGTGCCATTCCTCGTCGTGCACATGCAAATGGCTAAATGCATACTTTCAAATGTCAATTTGTTCTACATCCATAAAGCACCACAATTTGTCGGCAAATGTAGGGAAATATCGCGAAGACAATAACCACAAATTACAGCCCCAAGGTGGGCGACGCGGAGCTGCACAGACACCGATAAACCCCATTTTGTAAATTCGATTATCACTTTCTCCTTTTATATCTACGATAATTAGCTTATATAGGACTTCATATTTTAGATATTTACGTTTATTCTACAGTAATGTATTTTGATAGCATAACCACAGAAAAAAACTAGACGAGACAAATGAGTGTTACAAAATACGTCGACTACAATGTATCAGACTTAAACGATATCATATAATTTACTTAAACTAACATTGACAGTGCTAATAATCGTTCGTTCTTGAACTTAAAATATTTATTCTCAGTCTAGTTTCACTCTGGCCCGCAGCCAGGCACTAATTTACTACCTTGATCCTATTCTCGCTTGGCGAGGCAAATGTATTGTATTTTATGGACAGGAAGGCATCATTTACTTCATTGGGTATAATGTTGTTGAAGGACCGCAATAGACATAAAAACTTGAGCACTTTGTCAGTTATTCGAGGCTTGAAGAAATAAAGTGGAGCTTGGATTATCCCCCTGTTTCCCCAGTTTCTCATCGGGGACCTATTGACCTATTTCACTCGCTGAAATCACCCTTTGTGCGATTCTGTGTTGCTAGATATTTTGTCAGTTTCATATAAACTGTAGCCTTTACCGAAAATTGTAAGCTAAATAGCGACGGTTTCAGTTTAATACATAGTACGTACGATTTTTTCTTAATTGGACATAATTAACACGTTATGGATTTCATACTTCTTTGAATATGTTGTTTGGAAATTTGATGTTTTGTAGTAAACGTTTAAAAAAATATTGTACATTTAAAATTTTAATTTAATTAGGAAGAAAAATTAAACTAAGGATAAATTTTAAGCGTAAAGATTTGATTTTTATAAGGTACTAAGTATATAATATTTCAAAATATTGGTATTAATTGTTATTGTTTTTTTTATAGGTATCAGATGCAATACAGCTGTCGGACCCGGCCAATTCTGCGGAAATACTCGCACGTTTACAAAACAATGTAAGTACTTTATTTAGTTTAAAACGTTTGAGCTCGCTACTACAAAAAGAGGACTTGAAAATATTCCAGCTGACTAGATAAAAGATGACATTTATTTTATTTCATGAAATGTTTTCCATCAAAAAGCTTTCATGAATATTACTGCAGGTATTCTAAAGGTCAGGAACGTAATTCAACTTTAACTCAATAAAACGTTTATAAATGAAAATATTTTATATTCAGTTCAGTTAGTATTGCGGTTGATTGGTACTATTTTATAAATTTAAATGATGGATAAGTTTTATGGGATAATTACTGAAGTTATAGCAAGGATTTGGAGACGTTAATCACAGTCCAAACATGCCGGATTCACACCGCCTTCATGCCGCATTCCGAACTGTACGGTACGCTCCGTTTCCTGTTTAAGCTTTAAACAAACAATAAAAACAACTAAAACGTTATTTACGTTTTATATTTCATAGAAATGAAATAATGTTATCTTTTTAAGTTTGAAGTAAGAAATTAATAGATAGGTGCCCAGATATAGGTACTTCGTTTAAGTATATGAAAAAAGTGATCATTGATTTTTTAATCGTCATTACAATAAAGTGGATTTATTTATTTTGAATATCAAAATGTTAAATAAAGTCAAGGTTGCATCAATTTATTTCATAAATAAAAAAAAAAAGAAATCCAACGACTCTTTCAAATTCTCGTGTTAGTGTCTGTATCTCCCAATTCTTTCTCAGCAATTTAGTCTATGAGACCTATTAACAAAATATAATGCAGTTGATAAATTCCAAGTCCGGATCTGGTGTCACAAGTATCTCTAGACTTCGCTCTTCATTAGCAAATATTTTAAGTTTTTGTAGAGTCAACGCTGCAGTTAATCAAGTAAAACTTGTTAATTATATTTGTATTGTGTAGAGTTCGTATAATATGAATTCCAGTAGATCAACGATTTAAATCCTACCCATAGTTTTAAATGCTCATTCGTTATTATGTACTATAGAATATTCGCGACTCTACATTTTCTGCGTTAACTTAGAAGTAACTTGTATCCGTAAACTACGTACTCTACATGTTATCGTGTATGTTAGTAAATTTGCGGACTGTGTTTGTTTTCATAAATTGTTAAATAAGATTGACGCAAGGTTTGTTATTCCGCTATTAGTACTCCGGTTTTAGAAATTTGTTTACAATCACAACGGAAGCTGTATTCCCTTTAATGCAATCGAGTCACGTAATTGATTACAGCTCTACAAATTTAGCTAATGAAATACTATTGAGTTTCAAAACACTGAAAGTAATTAAAAGTACCCTCGATTCAGCGTATTTTTGTGTACAATGAAAGATAGCGTGGAATTTTATAACGATTCAAAAAGAAAACAAAATCAGCGTGTCACCGAACCGTTCATCAATCAGTCGTCGCTATAATATTTTCTATGGATTAATGAGACTAGGTAATGCTATCGAAAAGTTAACAAAAGAGGGTTAGATGGACGACGGTGTTGATTGATGTTAGCATTTCGGGTGAAGTAGTGGGGTGAGTGGATGTGTTGTCTTGGCGCAAAGGTGACATGACGTAGCGTAGAGGCGCGTGTCACGAGCATGAGCCCCGAGCAGTGCGCGGCTGGCGCGCGACCTGACCGCACTCTGCGGCGCACCTTCCGCTCTATGGCACCGGCAAGCCGCAAGCGCAACTATTCAAACCATTGTTTACCTTCATTGAATGACGCGAATTCGCTTTTGAGGTTTTGTGAAAATGTACACTTACTATTATGAATAACACATAGTGATAACATACACTGTAACGGAGTTAAACATGCATCAATGTATTCGTCTTATTTAAATAAGTGATGGATTAAAACAACAATAAGTCGCATCCCAATGTAAACCGTGACTTGCGGGCGCCAACGGCTGTCACAATAACTGAGATGAAGCTATTCAAGAGGAGGCTGTCATTCAGCGAAAATAAACAGAAACGAGTTTCCCGCACGGAGGATCCTTTTGAAGATGAGGTACCTATTTTATAATAGAGCGAGCGCTATATAAATTGCAATATTATCTCGACTATGTTTAGCAACGCTCATGAACTGAACAAATGATTGCTCATTCGTGGACGATTAGTTTCAGCAAACATTACCTGGGTCGGGAGTACCTACCTAACTCCTCTAATTTATAGTTTTAATGCTTCGTTATTATACATTTACTGCTACTATGCTGTTAAATATATATTATCTTAATCATTAGAAGTTTTCGTCAACGTAACGCGTTATTACTTCGGTCGTTGTACGAAATAAATTGAAAGGCAAGGTTATCTTATCAAAGTCCGCTACACGCGTCGCTCCGCCGCGCCGCTCTTGCTTTTTTCGCGAAATCGTTAGCATAATTTACATTGAGGATGATTTTTTGTTCACTATTAGTAAAGTTTACAACATTATTATTTTAAGTAGCTTATGGATGCAAAAATTTACTTTTCAACAATCGGTAAACCTTAATTGCAATTCAACTGTCATCTTCAGAATTAATTACTACAATGATTGTTCAATATCCATAAAATTTTGGTGGTAGTCACTTGTAGTTTATATGGTATAAAACGTTTAAAAGGAGCCTAGAGTACCTATTTCAGAATTATAATTCATCGGTTGGAAAAAAAAACACCGTTAAAACAAAACGTTAAATGCAGAAACATAAATATTGATCGACAAAAAGGTTATATTTATATAAAAATGTTTCGTATTACCAAGGAATTCAAGGGCAAAAGCAATAAGAAACCGGACGGGAAGCAAAAACAAGGGGACCAAGAGCGTTCATATCAATAGCAGTAATCGTGTTTCTAGTACGGGCTGACCAATTGTCCTTGGCCCCTTGTTTGTACAACGTGCTCTATTAGCGATGTTTGTGTTTAATCTGCTTTAAATGATATCGTTTATCAGTAGCGTAAACACACTGAAGAACGTGTGAAAACTGAAAGTATAACTAGACCTTGATAGCAGTATCGTACACCGATATTTATTTGGCTGCCAAAGGTTTTCTCACTTTCTCCTGTTTGATTATGGACGGTAGAAGACGGATAAGCTGCCAAAACTTATATTTATGTGTTTATAACTTATTACACAATGCTTTTGGCAACTAACTGGTAAGCCCTTTTGATAGAAGATTACATTATAATATGTTAAATAATATGCTTAAATAGGTTCTTAAACCTATCGCAAGTTTATTCAGTAGAGCGTAAATCCACTGACACCCGCGACATCTTCCGCTTATCTAGGATTACCTCCTGCGCCGCGCTCTACATACGTAGCTACTGCTATTTACTAATCTGTGATTCTAACGTTATTCATTTTTTTAAATATCGCCTTTACTTATATCTATAAAGCATCTGGAAAATTAACAATTTCAATCCAGGCTTTTCGGAAATAAGCCGGCACAAATATATAGGTACTTGATATTGAACAGGCAACCGGAAGGATATTATTTATATTACCCAGGCATAGAAAAAAGAGAAGAAAGAATTCTAGAAATCTAAAAATCCATAAAAGATATAATTCAGTATCCACAGATTTGTTTAGCACAAACCTATTTTATTACTCTAGGTTTAAATTTAAATTTACGAGGCAAATAAGTTACAGTGCATCCGTTCATATTTTACGAGTTTACTTACCTTACATTGAATAGTTTTCTACGAATAACACCTCGTGTTAATACAGCACCTCAGTGTAACTTCATAGTCTATTTCTTATCAGGTTTTCTATACATGTTTACATTCTTAAACGTATAATTATAAATCAGCTTATTGTAAACACTAATGTAATTTCGACCTCGCATATTTATGTTTTTTGGTTATTTCTCGTGATGACTAGACAGATACATAAATAAATTCATATTTATTTAATCAGTTTACGTATGCAAACCAACTTCTAAGAGTGGTTGAAAAGTAATTTAAATTCTCACTCTCACTAACGCACACAATTTCCCCACTCCCAAGTAAACAAGAATGATTTTCAATTTTACATCTTCAAACATTTTATCTTATCATTATAATTTAAGTGAACACAAATTTTAACAAAGAAAGTTAATTAACATAATTCTCTTTGAAATGTGTAAATAGAGCTTTCACGTTGTTTAAGTGAAATACTTATTAAATTATAGGATAAATAAATTATTTAAATATTCAGCATAAATGCTAATGATTGAAAAATCTGCTTTACTGCTTAATACTCAACTACTACTAATCTTATCTATATTTCTATCTATTGTAAAGTGAGATTTGTGAGCTTATTCATACCTGAAAAGATTATAGTATGGTTAATGATTACACATTCCTAACCATATATTAAATTAACTAAAAATTGCAATGATATACAACATTGACACCTATCATATTGATATAACTCGGAGTTCGGACCAACTATTTTTATTTTAAAGGTCTAATGACGATTGTATAATATTAACACATTCGTGCATGGAATCATATTGTTATACAAAACTTCATAGTAACTATAAAAAATAACGTTTATTTGTTCATATAAAATGGATAATCTCACGGAAACACGCTGAAAGTAGGAAAGAAATGTTAAGTGCATGTATACAGTACACACCCACGCATTTACGCTCATATGTGAGAAATAGCCCTTACGTTCGTGTATCTTATATATAATAATAATAGTTTAAAAAAACTAAAAAACACGCTTTTCATAGAAAACCGAACTAAAAAATAGAAAATTTTATCAAATTTGTGTATTGTCATCGGTCCTCAATAAATCTACAAAGTTTGAACGAAATCTGGCCGTTTAAAGTGGGTCAAAATCGCTCCCAAAGAAGTCGGTTACAAACAAACAAACATACAGGTGAAGCTAATATAAAGCGTGTAAAAATGAATCGCAAAATGTGTTGGTAAGCGCATAACTCGAGAACGGCTGAACCGATTTGGATAATTCTTTTTTTTATTATATTCCTTGAAGTACGAGGATGGTTCTTATGTAGAGAAAACGTAAACATGTACCACGGGCGAAGCCGGGGCGGACCGCTAGTTTGTTATAAATATATGAAATAATTTTCTCATTCCCAATAAACTTTTATAGGATCAAAGAAAAATTTAAGGCTTAGATTTAAAGCGAAATGGAATTCCATAAACTGAATAAACTAAGCATTTGCGAAATGTATACATGCAAAGGTTATAATTATTGTAACAAAATCATTTATCTTATAATACACGAGGTTCGTAATATGATAGCCAAAAATGTGTTACATGAAAAATGTACAACTTCCTTTGTCCTATTGGAATATTGCAGATCGCGATAAAAGCTTGTCATGTAAAACCTAGGGTTTAACCAAAACCAATTCCATACAAATCCAATCAGCTAAGTTAAGAGCGTTTATGGTGTGGAATATGCTAGAGAAAACAATGATTCAATTATCAACTTTATCAATTGTATAATTTTACATTCATTAGGTCAATCCTACACAGCTCTATCCTAGCTCGCATATATTTAACATACAATTTGTTTTACGTTATCTTTTAGATTTTAAAGCACTTGCAAACGATGCACCGTATCATACATACTATCTTATCTCAAAAATAGTAAATCGAAGCACTATATTTATGCAACAATGTTTTTAAAGATAAGTAAATTTTGAAATATTTATCCCATAATATGAAACAGCAAATGTACACGTGCGGCATTATTTGGCTATAAGCTATATATAGGTATATTGAACAACAATGTAATTTTGATATTTAAATAAATTTTAAAAACTTATATAATTATATACATATGTCGCTCATAATATCTACATAAATTGCTATTGTTCCTCACAATATAGGTAGGTATTAACTTTTTTTCTTACATTACTTCCTTCCTTACATTAAATCGTTCACTCATCTATCCACTCTCTGTCGCTACTGTCAACTGTTAATTTTAATGCTTCATTTCGCTTCCGGACTAACAATACTTTTTCTTTATACTTAACCAGGAATAATACCTCTTTTTATAACCCTATATCTCGTTTCTGCCGTTTATACAATGATTTATCCAAAAAATTTCCCGATTTTGATATATTTGATCATCGAATAAACATATTTAAAGAACATGTTTGTCAAATAGTGAAATGATGTCCTAGTTGTCTAATTTTGTAATTTTGTTATTATTGTATAAGAAAGCATTATTTTAATTATTTTAATTGTCTTTCTTTTATATCTAGTATTTAATTATGGAATTTTTAATTATGATTTTATTGTAACACGCTTTAAATAACTGTAAGCTGTATCTCATTATAGTAGTAATTGTACACATTTTGTTGGGTTGCGTTCTGCTCCCGAAATTGATATGTCGCCTATGGGTCCGGCAAGATCGCGACCTGTTGTGTGTATTTAATTTTAAATAAATAAATAAATAAATAAATAAATAAATAAATTACACAATTGGTACATAATGGGCAATAAAATAGAAAATGATTTCATATCCATCTATTTTTTTATATAACATATTTTATAAAGAAAGGATTGAAGCATATTCTTGTAATATTTCCATGATATTAGGTTAATTTAGAATCTTATATGTATTAAGGTCAAATGAGTTGGTCACATCTTGTTGTACAAAGAAGTGCAAGCTTACCGTCGGAACGTGACAAGGAAATTAAGGACATCTTGAGACGTGATCGATCTGAGATCATAACTCAATGTGGGAGTCATGGACTCACGCCAGATTCCTCCATCTGTACGGAGATCAATGTTTTCTAGGTGTGCCACTAACAGAATTGCGTGTCTAACATCGAAACAATTGGAGAATGGTGTTCATTATCATTTTAACACGGATATGAAAGCGTTCGTTAGTCGTGAGGGTTTGGGAGAGCTCATGACACTCGCTAATAGTATCTCTAATTATACACTTCGCTTTTTACACTAACTCAATTTGCGACGGTCTAATGTTCAGACAAGAGGTGTTTTCACTAAAAGAAATTAGTTATTTACACAACTAAATAGCACCTTTGAATGAGCAAGAAATAATTACCATTTGAATGCAATATGCTGTAGGTAAAATGGCGACTGGGACGGGACGAGGAATCTAATAATGAATCCTTATTGAATTCCGATCATAATAGCTAATTGATATTGCCTTAATTAGGTCAACAACCTACAATTACCCATGTAATTACAAATATGTTAAATGCTAAAATAAAAAAGAGAGTAGGTAATACAAACCTAGCTTTAATATTTTATTAATATTTATTTAAATTGAATCTATTTTGGTACAGGACAAAGCAAGATTTTCGGACACCAGTTGGCAAATCCATCGGACCTGGTCACGCAATGGGGATCCCCTGCCCGTGTCCCCACCGCCCTTGCGGACGGAGCCCACGAAGCAGGGAGCCGTCACCATACGCGAACCACAGAGAGATGACCAGAACGGCATTTACGACACAATTACGGTAAGTTGCAACGACATATTGTAATACATATACTATGTATAAAGTTTAATTGGGAAATTCGGATAATTCTATTCGGAATTATTGTAAAGCGTTTTTTTTTTAAGTTTGACTTACGTAGTTATAAGAGTTTTGATTGTGTACATTCTTATCAACTTTCAGTTAAGCTGCAGGTAATTGATAGGTATCATATGCGAAACAGTAATTAAAGAAAGTTACAACATGTAATGTTTACTTATCTTCATTGTTTTAAGGCTTCACACGTCTTTAACCTTTGGAAAATCGAATATAACATACGAATGATGAAATACAGCGTGAAATAAATCAATTCAATGGAATGTCCATTATACAGAAATGGTGAGCTTGTGTGAGTATACATTATTCTGCAGGAACTAACCATTCAGAGCTCAGATTTGCGTTAACTGATCGTAAATAATAATCGACAAGTCCAGGGCCGCTGCGGTATGCAGTGTGCTGGCGAGCTTTGATTTTCTACTTCCCGCTGGTTCACTAATGTACCTTAAACTCAGAGCTAGTGACTTGACCCTCGGTTATTGCTCTGGAAGACGTATCTTTCGATATATTTATTCACTAATACTCAATACATATTGTGATTTTTAGAAGCGCTAGATTCGATCGCTAAGAATTGTAGAAATAATGAGTACCATTTTGCTAAATACATTTTAATTAATCTATGCAACAAAAAGGAAGACGATGTTTTATTCGCACTCTAACATACAACGTTATGCAATGATGTCATTTATTTATGCGCCAGTGTTTTTATAATGCAGCAGGAGTGATAAAATCGTACTAATGATATGTTTAACGTCGTGCACAGCATATAAATTTTATGTGAATAAGTAAGTCATATAAATATCGAAATACATATTATTATGTTTGTAATCGTTGCTATTTTGAATCAAAGCGAGAAATATATGATTGAAAATTTTAGCACTAGACTCTACTGCGTTTCATATCGGACTATCAGTTAATAATTCATAGATATATAATATATATCAGTTAATAATTCATAGATATATATATAATGAGGAAGGTAATATTTTGAGAAGTTAAAAAGGAAAATGTTATTTTTCAAACATAAGATATAATCCCACTTCGTGTGAGACACGGACAATCAGATCATTCCCAATTTACCAGACACTGATAAATATCAACGGAGACAATTTAATTCGCCATGTTAAGTGAATCATTTATTTTTATTCTTGAAAGAATAATGACCCAAAAGTTCGTTTTAAGTGGCCAAAGATTAAGAACAACATGTGGCTCTGAAAATGTTTTACGCTTAATATTTTATTTTTAGCTGATCACATTATGTAGATTGTAATAAGTACTCTATCTTATATGTTAATATGAGGTGATGATTCTACAGCAACAAATAAATATCTTTCAACGTCATTAATATTGATTTGCGGGAATCACATTCATCACGATGACCCCATACATTCGAGTAATGGGGTAATTGTGTCTATGAGTAACTGATGGCCGACTGAAGACCTTCTTCCGATGCGCTAATGTGCCTATTAGCGGACCTATTCATACATGGTAAATGGAGTAATGTATCATAAATGTATGTAACTAAAGGCTACATGGCATAAAAAAGTCGCTCTATGTACCTGACGGTTGCCAAATCCTTATAAATATCTCATCATCAATTCATGTAAAGTTATATATTATAATAATGTTTATTTAAATTTATATCATGGCCATCAAATACATAAACTAATAATTGCACTCAGATAGGGTCTTTTTTAATGTGAATTATATATTTTTATATCTACATGTGAGCAAAACATATTGTCACATAAAATAAAGCGCAATAAATCAGCGCTACACGAGTAAAATGAATAAAAGATACGAAGGAAAATAAGAGTTTGTTTCAGCATCTGAAGACGGGGCTGAATAATTTAGGATGCGAGTGAAGGTCAAAGAGTAAGTGAATTCTGCCTACACCTACTATCTCCGTTATACGAAAACTGAAATCTTAAATACCTTGCATTAAAGACTACAATTGCTAGTGTTAAGACGATTTTGTTAGCTATTTGGTAGACGGTTTAAACAGGTATTTGAGAAGATAATTTGTGTTTTGCCGTATAAAGATATAAACAGCATACAAGAAGCTCAAACCATTTTAAAGGACACATTTTAATTCTAGTGTCATACAAACCGGCTACTTACTTTCAATGAAGAGTGAGGCAATACGACTTAGTAAATGCCTTACTGTTGCAAAACAATCGTACTTTAAATACATTGACACACAGAGGTGTGACTTAAATAATAAAATACTTCTAGAAATCTAACATATTTGCTAGATAAATATTCAGTGGCCATTATATAACTGTGTTTATATATTCTGGGGAACAAGTATCGCTATTACAATGTTTAAAATTTAAACGCTACAGAGGTCTGCCAGGGTCGTCTGCGAGGCAAAGTGTATAGATATTTTATTACCTATTCATTTATAGACATGATCTCATTATTCTTACGTCTACCTAAAGTATAAATAATCCGGTAATCTATGATTGGCATTTTCTAGTTTTAAATATATTTGCATAGTAAATACCAAGGACGAGTACTCATTACATTGATTCTAATTCGATATATTGTGTTATTACTTACGGTGCGCTTATTGTAACCGCATATTGCTACGACTTTATGATCAGTGTAGATGTTTGTGTTTATTTCAATTAAATATTAGGTACCTATTTATAATTGTTGACATTTGTTTTATGGCTGACATTGTGAATAATTAAACGATTTATTATTAAGCTATTTAACATTCTAATATTTATTCAATGCCATTGGTTCAAAATTGATGACCGTACTGTATTTAGTATTAATGATTTCCTGCAATATGTCCAATAAACCTTTATGATGCTAATACTTATAAATCAGATAAAACAAACGGGAGTTGATATTTACAATTCGTTAGTGTTCGCGATATGACGGGACCACCCGTGGTATAAGCAAAGATATTCATCGCATCAGGTGTCATCGATGGGTCTACACTCTCCCTGTTAGCCACGTCACTATAAATAAATTTCGACACCCAAACAATGGCTGTGTCGTAAAACTTTCGGTTGAATAATGACTACAGTGTAATACTTGACAACCATTTTTCAGCAAGGTAGCGCCTGGTTTATACAATGTATGATTTATTAGGCAAAATAGTTTTCGAATTTCGTATATTTTTATATTTCGTAATAATAACACGATATTTGCTTAGTTCTTGATGTTAAATAATTCTGTTTTTTTTTCTTGTTTTGAATTGTATCTATCTCTCTGCGTCGTAAGTTTTCTCCTCCTCTTTACGGTGTATTTAGTTCAATTTATGATATTACGAACTTTACGAAGTTATTAACGAAAATTTTTCCCTAGAGTATCCAGGTACCTATCTAAATAGACTAAAAACATGAACATTATCTTTACAGCTTCAAATAAATTTAAAATGTTTTACGTTTTTAAATTTGTAGTTGCATTGAAAAAAATAAATTCGGACTTTCGATATGGATCAATAGGCGTGATTAAAACAAATTGTTATAGACAAAAACTGGTTATCAAAGGGGCCGCGGAGGCGGGATAAGAGATCTGGCCTGAGCAAATCGCGAACCTTTCTCACGGTATACACTACGGCCAACGTAACTTGGCGGGCCTGAACTTCGCGCAGAAGGCTGCGCACGAACGTTTTTTAGGAACGAAATGGTGGCATGAGGCGGCGTGCGCGGGGCGGAGATCTAGGCTAGGGATTGACTCTATGTAAACACAATCATCCCTTTATTCGAACGAATATCGCAATCGATTTTTATCGATTTGAAATTTATTGATTTTTGTTTATATGAGATACTGAACGAAATAGCTTTACAAACTTATTGATTTTGTCGTTATTAAAAGAGATTTCGAGTTTAATAGCAAAAAAAAACTAATAACATTTTATTTTCATGGTTGTAAGACATGATTTAGTTAAATTATATCATTTATTTATAAACGACCACCAATAAGGACTGATTGAGAATATTTGAAACCTATTATAAAATTAAATATAAATATATTTCACAATTCAATTTCAATCGATTTGAAAAAAAAATCGATTAATCAATATCCTCAGACACGCATAGTGGACATCCCTTTTTGTTTACGTCGTATAACTTCGTGCATATTCGGCAATTCTCGGTACGCAATTATGTATCTCAGTCACACGTTAACATTGGTGTCGTGTTCGTGTCGCTATCTCTGTCTTGAGTACAGGCGGTTACAAAAGTTTTCGTTGAGTTGATCGTTATTATTTGTTATTATTATATTGTTGAGTGTTAAGTTTAAATTTGTTCGTGTTTAAGTTTGTTTTAGTGATAATTTGGAATATTCTACTTGGAATTTTGTATTATTCGCGAACAAAGATGCCACCAAAGCATAATATGGTTTTAAATCGCCAGGCGAGAAAAATAATATTCGATTTAACGCAGTATTTTAAAAAAGAAAAAGAAGAAGGCGTAAAAAATGTTGACAAAGTTTTTTTAAGAGTTGCTGAGTGAATCCTGAATTCATTAGGTTATTTTTATTGCTTTATGTCTCATAGCGTTTTGATATTTATTTTATTTGTACTTGGTCTCTGTATAAGGAAATTTTTATTCGAATTTCAGTTTAAAAGAAATAAATGTCTATAACACTTTTTTTACGAGTGTACATGCGCAAAAGTTCGTAGAGGCTATGTTCAGGCCCGCCAAGTTACGTTGGTCGTATTGTACCTCGATATCATTTAATATCCCAAGGCGCCATAGCATTTCTTCATATTTTAGGAAATCATAAAACAGATGTAAAAACCGATGATATCACTCACGTTTTTAAACGTTTACAATATAGACACGATATTTCCTGTTCAAATATATTTAATATATTTTTATAAGTTACCTACATCTTAAAGAATGCAAAATTGTATGCAAGGCAAAATCAAAATCACACTTTATAAGATACTAGCTTTCCGCCCGCGGCTTCGCCCACTTTGTCTAAAACATAATTAATATTTAATTATATACTAAAACCTTCCTCTTGAATCAATCTTTCTATTAAAAAAAACCGCATCAAAATCCGTTGCGTAGTTTTAAAGATTTAAGCATACATAGGGACATAGGTACAGAGAAAGCGACTTTGTTTTATACTATGTAGTGAAGATCACACACACGACGTCGTTTAATATTTAAATCAAATGTTATCATAATATTACCTACAAAATATATCATCGATATCATGCAAAATCTTCTGAGAGATGATTATTATAAAGGATATCTATACTAATATTATAAAGAGGAAAGGTTTGTAATTATGTATGTATGGTTTTCACTTTTCACGCATAATCTACTAGACCGATTTTGATGAAATTTGGCACAGATAATCTTTAGACCCTGAGAAAGAACATAGGCTACCTTTTATTGTGAAATATGTACCTACCACGGGCGAAGCCGGGGCGGACCGCTAGTTACATAATAAATACCAAAAGCTTAAAAAAGCTCGTATTCAAAAGACCACATGATAATCTAATCGACAAGTTGGTATTCAACACACATAATCATATGACATTAAATTTAATATATTAATAGAATTAGTTAAATAGTAAAGAGCATTATTTTGTACTATACATATTTGACTGCGAAATAATTGTAAGCTACATTCAGTGTATAATTCTCTTCTCATACTAACAGTTGAAAATATACAGGGTGTCCCACCGATGGTATTCTAAGCTCAATTGAGGTTATAGTTTTGCATACGCTGAGTACGTAAAAAATACTTAAAAAATTCCAGATGAATTTTTTTTTCAAATAGATGAATTCTTAAAACACCCCTAACAATAAACCCGGCCAACTATGCCGCCAACACGTGAGCTATCGTTTAAGATTATGTTTTCATAGAAAAAATGCTCACATTAGCGAAGCGGCTTATATGCCGGCTGCGCGAAGCTAGAGAAGAAAACATGAATTTTAAGGAAAAATTTAGCAAAAAATTTTTGGCGCAATTTTGTTGCTTAAATATTTTTTACGTGATCAGTAAAAGCAAGACTACAAGACCCTTCGCGCTTAGTATACCAATAGTGGGACACCCTGTATATGCTTACAAAATAACTAAACATTTGTATTTTGTTCCTTAATAAAATAAAGAACCAGTTGAACTACTTCAAAATACATAATATGTTGGTATGGTTTCAGATCGTGTAAATATTTAGACTAAAATGTGTTCCGGAACATTACGCCTTTTAAATAATTTTATATTTACTTTTCTATCTCACGGTTTTGGTAGTATGTATATTTTGCTTTAAAGGATATGACAGTTACATTATATCAATCGGTCTTACTTATAAAATGTTACCCATTCGCTATGCAATAGATTAGTTATTGCAATAACCTGTCTTGTTTTTATGAATGACGTTTCATGTGAGCAAGAGCAGGACACAGCTATGGTAGGAAATAGTTGACATTTATCCATTGTTTAACTTTTTATAAGTAAGGCCGTTTATCTTATACTAGCAATGCCCTGCGGTTTCACCCGCATAGATAGCGATATCGTTACAGTGAAAAGTCTACTATAGGTCGGACTATAGGTTTAATTTTTAATCACATGAAAATCACCTTTACCCCGTCCCGCACTACGGCCTTTTTTTTTTGTTTTAGTGGGGAAATCTTTCATAGATACTCACGGCCTCCGGGGGAGGGGCCGTGGGTTATGTCGGATTCCTACCGACCAAAACCCCACTGTGTTCCGTCTAGACGCATATTGGTAGAATTCCTCCGTGACCCCCGCACTACGGCCTGCTCGAACAGTATACCTACTATTTTCTGTAGATTGACACTTTTAAAAATTCGTTATATCTTTTGAATGGAATATCCAATTCTTTTCATTTAAAAAGTATTTTGCTGGTATTGAAACAGTCTATAATAAAACATCATTTAATGGGATAAGGATTAATATATGTGTATGGATAACATGGTTTGATTACTGTCGGCACTTCTATTTACTTTGAAAACGTAAAAAAGTTGTTGTAGTAACATAACTACTGAAGATGGACATATGGTATCGCGGACTTTCTTGTAGATATTGATCCATTCTATAATACCGTAGAACATTTTTTTGTTCTATCTTCAATAGATTCCGCAGCGCACGCGATGACAGAAGTTTTATTGAGGATTTTTTTACACCTTGGGTTACATTATTGCATTTTTGGTAAGGATCTCTAATTTTTTTGAAAATGCAATATAGCCTATGTTGCTCAGTAAAGATGCAGCTTTCTAATGGTGAAAGAATTTTTGAAATCGGTCCAGTAGTTTATGCGTGAAAACCATACATACATACATACTTACATACATACTTACAAACTTTTCCTCTTTATAATATTAGTATAGATATAAAAATGAATCGCAAAATGTGTTGGTAAGCGCATAACTCGAGAACGGCTGAACCGATTTCGATAATTCTTTTTTTATTATATTCCTTGAAGTACGAGGATGGTTCTTATGTAGAGAAAACGTAAACATGTACCACGGGCGAAGCCGGGGCGGACCGCTAGTTATGTATATAAAAATGAATCGCAAAATGTGTTGGTAAGCGCATAACTCGAGAACGGCTGAACCGATTTCGATAATTCTTTTTTTATTATATTCCTTGAAGTACGAGGATGGTTCTTATGTAGAGAAAACGTAAATATTATGTACCACGGGCGAAGCCGGGGCGGACCGCTAGTTTTTAATAATATTGTTATGTTGAAATATGTTTATATGTTGACTAATTAATTAAAAGTAGCGGCAAATCTATCTACTGGTATAAATAATATAACTAGGGTGCTTACTGCTTAGGTACAAATTTAAATTTAAGACCTACTTAAGCAGGAACACTAGACTTTATAATATATTACGAAAGCGTCAATAAGCAATGCTAAGGGTCATTTGAAATCGTATATAAATTGCATATTTTTCCGTGATAGCGTTTCAATCAGTTTTGTATCTCAATGCATCTAGAAAGTTCCCTGACGAATTAATTGCTCCGTCTATAGCCTTTGACTTGATAAATTATGGAGTATAGTTAATACGGTTCGTTAGAATTACGACGAAAGTATGAGTTGACATATAAAGTTATATACGCCAGAACAGCCTTCGGCAAACTGATCGAATGAGATACGTGATTGGCATACACGAGTTGCCCTTTTACTTAGGTGGGCATCGGAGATAGGCCCGACCCGTGAGAAATTTCTCTATGTATTTATAAGAAATTAAATAGTGTTAGGAAGTCCTAATAGCTATTTTTATTGATTCGATTTGTGCTCGATAAAAGCCTAGTACGTTTTCTACGTGCAAGACGGTTATTTAACTTGAACATAGGCTTTTAAGAAGTTTATTTTGATTCTGCATAGGTATGTAATTTGTTCCGAACAATCTAAATAATAAGAATATTGATTGAAATGGCCCTAGGTAAAGTAAAAGTCTTGTCGTAGGTAATAGATTTTTGTTTTGAAGGAGTTCATCTAAATAAGTAGTTACATATCAAACATACAATTCGATTCTTAAACACTAAAAATATATGAATAAACTCTTTAATTTTAATTGCTTTCATCTGATCATATTGGTTGATAGATAACAGTATAGGAACATTGAACGCTCAAACAGTTACTGTTTAATTTATGTAATTCAGGGCAACTAATTATAATTGTTATTCAAGCAACCCAGCTAGGATACCGACATGGTTGCCAGTAGGGAATCCAATCCCGCAAACGCGGGATCCCGCTAATGCGGGATCCCGCACCTTTTTTGCGGGATCAAAAATGCGGGATTACTCATGCGGGATCCCGCACGTTCGCGGGATTGAAAAAAAGTAAGAAAAATAGGCTCAGACGATGATCGGAACTATTATCGGACGGAACGGAACGTAATCAATGTCAGTTCCAGTACTCTATGACTGGGGATTCCCCTACGGCGCACGGGGATTTGCGTCTGGGGGAAGTATGTATTTGGAAGCTGTTTATACTTATGTAAAGTCAATTCCGCCTACAGGTGTGGAAGACGAGCGTGCTTTTTCCGCCGCTGGCTATTTATGCAACAAGATAAGATCAAATCTAAAAGTAAAATCAAATAAAAATCTTAATATGAAACGTGAAATATTGTGAATATTGTATTGTCTTAAACATCATTATATTTAATTTATAATATAAGTGATAACTTCGATTCATGTTGATAAGAATAATTAAAAATATTTGCGTGTATTTTCTTTCTTTAAATTACATTAAACAAAAATAATAATAATTAAAATCAATCCCGCAAATCCCGCGGGATCCGCGGGATTGATGATCTTAATCCCGCAGGCTTGCGGGATCGCGATTTTGATGCGGGATTGGATTCTCTAGTTGCCAGCTTACGATAATATAACAAAAACAAAGACAATAGTAGAGCAATAATAAATACGCTTAACTTAGAGTAATTATTAAGGGAACTTTATTAGCTACCGTAGTTAAGAGTTTACACTAACTACAAATTAATTTTGTTTTCTACCAAAAATGAAAGAAGATGTCCATTTTAATATAAATTAATGTCATATTACTATTTAATTTATTTTTGATATGATAATTACACTGACTAAACAATTAAGACACACGCGATCTGGCAAGTACAAATAATAATCGAAAATTTCAAAAATGACTCCTACTTATTCCTATAATACATGTGACTCTACATAATAAATAAAAATACGTCCTGCACCTTTGGGCAGTTATGCAACAATACAATTTAGTAAGCTAATTGGTAATTTATTAGTTAGTAGCCCTACATCCGATGCTAGCCGCGGCCCGCGGGAGCACGCGCGTGTGTTTACGGAAGTGCCCGCGCCCCGCGCCGCCCTCAATTTGTGAATGAACTATAGCAGTTACGTAATGTTTTCTTTTTACCTTTGAATTCTGTGAATATTGGGCTCTGTTCGGTACAACAAAGTGCAGCGTGATTTATATCAATTTAAGTTTCAATTACATATTTAAATAATTGTATACAAGTATTAGATATTGACATTTTAACGCAGAAAAAGGAAATTAGGAAAGAATAATTTTTATTACATGCTTTACTATTGAAGATAATATTATGACAAAATCAGGCGTTAAGTTTCTTGCAAGAAATTGGGTTAGATCGCTCAAGGTTGCATTGCATACCAATTACATGTACTGTGTTAAAATAATATTACAAATCGCAATACTCATCGACTAACAGTAAAAAACATAACTACGCGAAGTCATTAAGGCCATAATTACTGAGCTTATGTTTGTAATGCAATAGTAAACTCTTTGAAAAGTACCGTGGGGTGCGAAAATAAGATGACGGTTGCCTAGTAACGCGCGGCGTCAGAGCGGCGGCGAGACGGCCGCGGCGGTGCGCTGCAGACGCCTCGCCAGTGCCCGTGCTGCCTCCCGGAGCCGCGCTGGTTCCTGCGCCACATTGTCTTTTATCCTGAACTGTGACGGATTTACGCGAAGTTTTTTATGTAAACGAAAACTGTATAAAGTGCATCGTAAAGTGGTGTGATCCATTGTTAAATTTTTCGTATAAATCCCTTCTAAAAATTGTGTTAAAAGTTTTAAACTTAAATTCAAATACCAAAAATCTGAAATATCCTGAAACTTCTTTTTAGTTTTTTTTTATTTCTGAATAAAATTGAAAGGAGAATATGTGATTTAGTTAATATGTCTTTAATTTTATTTTATTATCTCATGTAGAAATGTCTGAGACAATTAAGACAAGAGAATGAAGCACTAAGATTACATTTGATAAGATATACCATTCTTGATAGCCTGAGTCGCATGCAAATTACATATGCCACTTGAATTGTGCAAATATAATGAATATAGTTATCATAATAAATCGTAAATGATTGAAATTGTATAGAGATACGTACGATACAAAAATCTTATATAAGATATATTGGAAGCGTTAACCAGTTAATATTTTATTGCTTCTATTTTTGACTAATCTTTAATGGATATTATAAGAACATATTTCACTTCTCAGTATAACGTTTCAAGGTTTTAAGAGTAGTAAAAGAAACATGCGTCACTAAAAATAAACGAAAGGCGTAATGCATGTGAGATATGAGAAACTGAACACTGAGCCATCCGTACTTTTATCGACAGGACAAATAGAAAAACATAAACAGCTGGGGCGCAATGAAAGGATCTAAGAGACGGAACATTCAGTGACCGCTCACTTTCATAGATTTGACGATCTTTTATTTAGATGAGCCCCACCCCCAAGGTTGTTAACCCTCGTATGTCAGACGAAGTTTAGAAAGGTCAGGGTTATACGGGGGGATATAATTAGCTTTGAGTATGAATAGTGTTAAAAATCCTCTTTAAAACGATTGCATTTGGTTTTTTTTTAAGAGTTCTATAGAAATTTTCAGGAAGCAAAGATTCAAATATTAATTGCAAAGAATAATTTTAGTTCATGTCAGGCTAAAAAACTATTCTGAAAATATAATACAGAACTTATTCAAAGATAACAGTCAAGTAAAAGTTTGTACGTATTGAGATACAATACATGCGTGCGGTGTATAAAGTGTCGCAGTGCAGGAGCGCATGCCCCTTACTACGGAAGTCCTGTCCCTCCAATTTCGTACATTTCCTTTCGATAACAGCCCCGATACATTTTATTATGTTGCTACACAATCATCAATATACATTTATGTTTTTAATTAGGCAAAAATAAACCTAATATTTACTTAAATAAAAATTGATGCAATTGAAAAAGAGTCAATTTAAGTGTTAAAAATAGTGAATTATAAAATTTTCTATAAAACTTTTTATCCTCACTCAAACTCCACATCTCCAAACAATGTAAAAGATGAAGTGTAATACGGGAAGTGATAAAGTATGCGTCGAATACCGCGATCATGCGAGGAAGGCGACGCTGCGCGCGCGCTGCACCGCCTCGCGTTCGCACTGTGGCGAGCGGCGTTCCACCTGCAGCGGGAGCCGGACCGGGGACACCGCAAACATAAGCACGTGATGACGGTGTGTGGCTTGTTACTCTTCAGTTCTTCTCTTTGTTTAGGTCTATTGACTATTCAATAGCATTCGTCGATGTTCATATAGAGTCTGATAGAGCCAATGTTGTTACGCATGTTTGAGAGTCATGAGGGTTATATGCTGTACTTGCGTTTGTAAATGTATTTATGATAAAACAAAATAGGTATACAGGTAATATATTGAATTGAGTTAAATAGAGGCAATGTTCAGTGTATGTGGTAGAGTCATTTTTGTAATAAGTTTTAAATTAAAATGTATTAATTTATGATAACACAAAATATATATGGTCTATTATAGTACTTGAGATAGTGTCGATTAGAGTATGATTAGAATAGTTAGCATTTTGATACACAAATAAATAATAAACACGCATATTCAGAATGTCTCATTTCACTATTGATTATTGCAATCAAGAGTGCAACTATAATATTACGTTTGAGACGATATGTGTAGTATGCAGCCAGGCGCATTCCACGCGAGCTCCGCTGAGATCTGCTCAATGATAAGATTAAACCAATTCCTAGGGATTGCTGTGCACAATACGGCGGGTTTGAAACGCAATACGTGCCTCATTTACATACAACACACAGGAAAAACAATATTGAAGGTGCTTATGTAATTATTTACGTGATTTAAGATCCAAGTGCACGATTTTACTGTAACGGATGGAGTTACGTTTATGAAATATAAAAGATGTACTTCATATTATTTTCACGTTTACTTGCAGTAAATCACGATAAAAAGCTAGATTTCAATAATTTATAAGCTATTTTCTGTTTTATGTTACTCAGTTTTAATAAAGTTTTGAAACTGTTAAAGAATTCAGTTTATTGTTAATTTAACAAAAAGGCTTAACGCGAAAGATAAATTTTGGTTGCGTACATATAACGATAAGTAACAATGCTCTATTGCAGTAAAAATAATTAGCAGCTAAACCCTTGGTAAAGCTGCAATAATCACTTAGGCCACACCTAGCTATCATTTATCAAACTGACCCTACCAATATACCCGATTATGTTCCCTTCATGGCAATATGCCAAAGTTTTATAAATATAAAGTGAAATTTATTTTCACTAAAAAGCGTTACGTAAATATTAATTAATCAAAAAAGCTTACTTTCTTCATTAATTAACCAATTAGTTGTGGCAATATAACGTATGTATGTGAAATTGTGAAAATATTTAAAAATAGACAATTATTAAATCACGCTTCTATAGCTGTGCTTCTATCGAATTTGAAGATATTAAAATACCGACTGTCAGATGTCGGCGCCAGTGTACACAAAAAGTGATGCGGATTAAATTACTTCTAAAAAACTCTACATTTAAAACCTATTGACAAGTGGCCTTGTCTCTAATGATATCAACGGACTAATATGTACCTATTACAATTTCATTGAGTATTCTTATCTTATATTGTTTCAGACTAGAGCAGTCAGCGCCCCAGCCACACCTGGAGCACCGACTTTCGCAAGAGAATACGTAAGCACTTTTTACTTTATATTTACTATTGTGTAGTTCTTAACTAAGGTTGCCCAATGTTTCGGACAATGCATGTTTGTCAATTTGGGACAAAGGAAACCATTACAGTAGCCATTACTACTAACAACGCCACGAATATCCGTTTTTATATGGAGCTTAGCATATTTAAGAAGCTTATCGTAAAATACATGATTATAAACTGTGATCCAGTTTAGGCGATTATATTTGTAGATGTTACTTTTGTAGTAGAGTCAAAACGATTGGATTAACGGCAGAATGAACTTAGTAGAGGCGTCGCATTGCGTTTACTGAGCGCCCACGCACAGCTTGTGTCACTTTCACGGAGTTTAGCTATGTCGCGCCTACGATGTCGGGTGTTTGATCTACTAAATAAACATTGTACTTGAGTAAAGAAAAGTTTTACATTTAAAGTTCGTATAATATTATATTACCTTAAAGTAGTTAACTCTTTTGTACCGATGCAGATGAACTCGTAGTTACTTAACAAAAACTTCATTCAACAATAAGAGAGTTATAACTTATAACACTATAAGTGCAGACCAATAAATTCTTTCAAAAATCATCCTGCGAATAAATGAACTTGTTAATTTAGTAACAAGTTCATTTATTTTAGCTAATACTGGATACGATATAGATGTATTTATTTTCTTTTTTAGTTACAACATATTTTCAAATTAAAAAATGACGTATGAATAATTTTCAGGGTGGTCCTCGTTCAATAAGTTACTCAGGCGGCAGTGGGCCGGCCGCGGCATCGCGGCTCGACCTCTGCTATGTGGCGGAACGAATGCTGGCCTTACACCTGCCCCACAGGGATGCGCAGGCGGAAGCGCAGGCCGCGCACATGCTGTCCAACAAACACGGCGAACATTTCATGGTAAATATTTTGTTGTCGATAATAGATTTGTTAACTGAAGTGATAATTTAGATAGACCTTATTACTAATATCATAATTCAGATAAAAAATATTTACACGAATACCTTTTGGCTAATAAATCGATGCAAGGCAATCGATACAGATATTATAAAATTCCAATTATTTATTTTTAGCAATATTAACAAAGCTGATTACACTTTACCTAGATATAACATGTTTTTATCTAAAAAGAACAATAATAATTTTATATCTCCACCGTCTTCACCAATGCAAAAACAATAATGGCGTAGACATTTCCTATCATCTTACGCATTCATACTTTTTTGGTGATATATCTTTACAACGGGTAACTAATTAAAAAAATATATTATTATTATTTACCATATAAACATTCCAGGTGTTCGAAGTGAGTGGGGACGCAGCAGGCGACGCGCGCACAGCTCGCAGCGTCTTCGGACGGGCTCGCTCGCTCGGCTGGCCGGGCGACCTGGCACCGCCGCTCGAACGGCTCTGTGCGGCCTGCAAGCATATAGAGAGCTGGCTCGCTGCACATCCTAAGAATGTCGCTATATTACTCGCTTGGTAATTATTTTTAGTTGATTAATTTATTCGTATTTTGTCTATACAAATATTATAAAGAGGAAAGGTTTGATTTTTTGTTTGTTTGTTTGTTTGTATGAATTGAATAGGCTCCGAAACTACTTGGCAGATTTGAAAAATTCTTTCACTGTTGGAAAGCTACATCATTTCTGAGTGACATAGGCTAGGTTTTATCCCGGAAATCCCACGGGAACGGGAACTATGCGAGTTTTTTTTTGAAAACGCGGGTGAAGCCGCAGGCGGAAAGCTAGTTTTTTAAAATTGTCATTACATGGTTAAGGTCCGTTCATACCACAGTTCATACTTATGTTTAAGGCGCATAAGAATAATTTTTTATACCCTTGCAAAGGCATGTTATTATACTATGCTTGGGTAATTTAAAAATACAAATAGTATATAAAAATTATGCCAATAGGTACTATGATACATATATGTATTTCCCAATGGAGTTTTTATGATTGATAAAAAAAGTTTTCATAGTAGCAAGAGGTTAGTAAATAAAATTGCATATGTAGATGATTCTTGAAGTTTCACGAACAAATATATTTTGCTCATCATAGTTCTTGATGAGTGACTAGTAAATGAATGTGGGTGAAACAATAGATAACTGTTGCGCTTAATGTTTTTAATGTATGCAAATGTTAAATATATTATTTCACTCCTCGGATAATCTGCATATAAACGATGATTCATTAACCGCACTATTATTGTGACGCAATAGTAGATGACAATAAAATATATAAATAACCGTTTCTTTTTCCCTTATGTTTGTCATAATATTATGATGATGATGATGTTTTTAATTTAGTTTTTCGAATGGACAGATCTATTCTCTTATTAATTGTACTTCATGAAGGATTCATGTTTGATATATATATTTGCAATTTTATTATAATTTCAAAAACATAGATACTACGCAATTTTCTCGCCGTCAAAAATAAATAATAGATTTTTTATGTTTATAATACAAAAGTAAACAAATACATGATAGAGCTTTCTGTTATGATTAAAAAAGTATTATTTCAAAATGTTCACGAAGTATTAATTTCTAGGGGTAACCGCGAACGCCTGGGAGTCCTGGTAGCCGCGTACATGCACTACTCAGCTATATGCGGCGCGCCCGAGCACGCGCTCGACCGGTACGCGATGCGGCGCTACCTCGACGACCGCGTGCCCGTGTTCACGCTGCCTTCTAACAAACGGTTTGTGTTATTTTCATTATTTGTGGAAAAGCCAGATATTTATCGAAGTATAATGCTATAGCAGTGAATAAATTTAATCACTAATTAAATTACATTTTAGCAAATTTGCCCAGCTTTTTTCTAAAGATAGAAGATACACAACGACGTCAATTCTTACAACCATCGACCATTAAATCTTATCATATTTATTCAACTTTATATCATGCTATGTTAAAAATATAAAATTAAATCTTAATAAAGTATCAGCTTGCTATCTTCCACTTATGTACGTACGTACGTATCAATAACTGACTGAAAGCAGTTTTTTTATTCATAGAGATATTTTTTTCTTTCAATTTAGATACATCGACACATTCGCGGGCCTGTTGGCTGGTCAGATTCGGGTGAATTCAGCGCCTCTCCACTTGACTCACGTCAGTGTTGCGGGCTCACTCGCAGCTCCATCCACTCCTACCATCGCCTTCCTAAAGATCTACGAAAATTACACCTGCGTCTATACTTCAGGTAAGAGCTCTCCATATATTACTACTATACTACAATATTATTTTTTCACTAAAACGAGTCACATTTCAATGTCACTAACTGTAGATATAGAGCACGGTTAAAAACTATCGGGTCTTTCCTTTACTAGACAGCACCCTATTACACTTATATGTTCTAGTCTAGCGCATTGTACAATTCATTTAGAGATTACCAATTAATTACCATCATTAATGATTACCTATTATGAAATTTATAAATATTATGTCCGTGGATTTTTTTTAAACATTAATTTATCATATCGCCTTTCACCAGAATTTCAGTCCACAGTGAGAAAGCCTTTTGTAAATATTCCCTAGGTCTGTACATGGTAAACGGCGGTGGTTGGACGGTAGGCGTGGGGCGACTTGCCCTCCGCGGCGACGTGCTGGTCCGCGCGTACCGCCGGCCCGCGCACGCGCACGCCGCGCCCCGGCACCTCGTGTTCGCGTGTCAGTTCCACACCTGCGCCGTCGCCGACCACACGCTCTCCTTCACTAAGCTACAGCTAGACCACGCTCTGCATGGTAACTATAACACATAAGAGCGCGTTTTGAACGTTCTGGGTAAAATTGCTTCTACGTAACAAAATTATTTGCTACTCATAGAGTAATTTTGTCCGGATTGTTTTTGAAATCGCTCTTACTTGTAAAAGCATAAGACACAATTTCCAAGCACATGTCGCACAGAATATCTTTACAAATTAATATTAACACAATCTAACAAAGCTTATTTCTATTCAAATAATATTGTTATAATAGAAACGTTGTACAAACTGTCACCTTGTAATTTATACACGCTTGCGAAGTGCTGTGCACTTATTTCATATTTTCAACCCTTTTTTATACCTAATGCATTTATATAAAAAAAAAAAAAAAAACATTTTAACAAAATATGAAATGCTGGCAGTGTCAAGCTTATTAACTATTCAATATTAATATTTTCATGAATAACTGACCTTGAAAGTAAGGAAAGTTATCTAGTCACAGCCAAAATTAAATAAATACCACTAAAATGTTTAATACAACCTGTAAAATAATCTTACGAAAGGCGATCGATATCAATTTTTCGTAACTATAGAAATAATTTCAAAATCAGTTACATCAGAATGTCCATTAGATTTTCTATGACATATATTTATTTTCCTAGACCCGTCGTTCCCCAGCGACGGTGCGGTGGAGCTAGTGTTCGCGCGGGGGGAGGGCGCGGGGGGAGCGGCTCCAGCCCCGACCCCCGCCGCGCCTCTCCGCGCCGCGCCTGATGCACTCGCGAGAGCGGACTCGTTGGAACATTTGCGGCCCTTGTCTGCGATCACTGATGATGAACCAGGTAAGATTAGTTATAAATTTGAAATATTGAATTAAATAGAGAAACGGTGATTGCAGCGCGGTATTTTAAGTCGTTTTTCCTATTTACCGCGGTGATGCCTACCTATGGGCTATCTCGACTCACCTCAACAATTTAATGTCTGCTACTCTTTACTATTTAAGTTTCTGTATGGACATTTCACGCTAAGTAATGTTATATGAATGTGTTAACTTTTAAGAATTTATAAAAAAATGTACTGTATTTTTATTTAATAATAAAAATTCATAGTCTCGTCTTGATTTAAATACACAGTTAATACCTAAGCTTTTTAATGGATTATAAAAGATATATGATTTAGCAAATTCAAAAAATGTCTTATCGTTAACCCAATTTTTAGGGTTCCGTAGCCAAAATGGCAAAAACGGAACCCTTATAGTTTCGTCATGTCCGTCTGTCCGTCTGTCCGTCTGTCCGTCTGTCACAGCCGATTTACTCGGAAACTATAAGTACTACAGTGATGAAATTTGATGGGAATATGTGTTGTATGAACCGCTACAAAAATATGACACTAAATAGTAAAAAAAAGAATTGGGGGTGGGGCCCCCCATACATGTAACTGAGGGATGAAATTTTTTTTTTCGATGTACATACCCGTGTGGGGTATCAATGGAAAGGTCTTTTAAAATGATATAAAGTTTTCTAAAAAACATTTTTCTTAAAGTGAACGGTTTTTGAGATATCAGCTCTCAAAGTCGTAAAAAGTATGTCCCCCCCCCTCTATTTTTATAACTACGGGGTATAAAATTCTAAAAAAAATAGAGGTGATGCATGCTAATTAACTCTTTCAACGATTTTTGGTTTGATCAAAGTATCTCTTATAGTTTTTGAGATAGGTTGATTTAACTGTAATTTATTATATTTGCTGCTACGGAACCCTTTGTGCGCGAGCCCGACTCGCACTTGGCCGGTTTTATTATGATAAACTTTGAATATGTATAAATATTTAAATTCATGGATTGAATCAAGCGGTCGACAAGAAATCTAATACCTACATAAAAGCATCTATTGACTTCGTTTAGATTCCCTAATAATATTAAAAGATCTCGAATTCTTGACTTACAAACTATTTGATAAAGGTTTTTGACATTTAACTTGACATTTAAGATCAAAGTTAAAACACTTTCATGACCCTTCGATTACAGTTTAACATCTATGCGTACCAAATGCGTACCTTTGCTATTCATGTTCTTCATCGTTGAAATTTAATTTTTAAACATATTTTTATTTGGTGAATGGTAACTTTGATGATAATTTACAGGACAGGAAAAGAATATCATGATCTTATAGTAGTAGTTTAGTCGTTTATTCATTATTATAATTTAAATGCGAAATCAACTCTATCTGCGTATCTGTGATGCTTTTCCGCCTAACCACTTGGATCTATTTTTCATTCAATACTAAATAATAAATTTGAACAAAGGTAGTCTTCAACTAGATCTTAGGATAGAATATAAGCTACTTAAAAAGAGTATGAGTCAAAGAAGGAAAGCCGCGGCCGGGGAGCTAGTATTTTTAGAAATTGTTAATGTTAATTTTCATTGAATAAACGTCGTATAGTTCGTCCTATTAATATTTTTTTACATTTTTTTTGTAAAACGGAACACCAATTTTATTTACCAAACGTACACTTTCTTCGAAGTCATCCGAAGGATATATAAATATCCGAGGATTTGAATAATCCTCATCTTAATATAAATTACAAACTTTCTATAGAGCACGTAAGTTTATTATGTAAAATATAACATTTATCTTCTTTGTATAATTTAAAAGAACATAAGAAATCATTAATGCAAAATATATATATGATCTATAAAAACTAATTTAGGGCAGATTCAGCCCGACATTTATTCGTAATATTCTAAGATAAATGTTATCCGGTACATAAATGTTACACATTTATCTACTTTATTGAATTTGAAAGTATAATAGCTTGACAAAAGCAATAATTTCTAATGCGAAATGTAAACTTATATTTAATAAATTCCTATTTTTTATATTTTGATTCTACGACTTCGTATCCGACTTTTTGTGAGTTTTAGATGGTAGCTTTTTATTTTTTAACAAACAAGTTCTTTTCTCTTGTGACGATATAAATCTCAACTACCTTTTTGTTCCTTCAACTTAATGAGATGCTTAGAGGTTTTATTCGCAAGCTATCTATTTTATGAATCTACCATATAAAACATGTTTATTATACTTAATAAAATAATTTCGGAATGTTTATGATTTTGTAAATAGGTACAAAATTTATGCTCTATATTCTAGTAGGTACGATCTATGTATACGTACTTGCAACCAAGAATGATAAAGTATTTGAGTATTGACATACTCTTCGTAAACAAATATTATATGATTAAATATGAAATTATCCAAATGTAAACGATTTAGTAAAGAATTTCTTTGTTGTATAAATGGAATCTATCATGCATAGATACTATTCGGGCGCGTCTATCGGTACCTAAGTTTATTTACACTGTCAATTTAACGTTTCGCCTTCACCTAATTAACTAAACGATAAAACATCGCATAACTTTAGTTTTAAATAACATTGATCTACATACAGAACGCTTATTAATGATAAAAGGATGGTTTTTCTATTTATTTCAAAGAGAACATCGGTATAAAAGACAATTTCGTTTTGAAAACAAATATAACATAATAAAATAAAATTAATTGGGTGTTAGGTAATTTTAACAGAATTTTGAAACGTTAATTTACACGTTAATTATAATTTGGCAAATATTCGACGGCCACGGTGTTCCATTGAAACCGTGTCATTATGTGAGTTGACAAAACGGTTATCGTATAGGTGGCGGTCGGGTGTCGATGCAGGTGCTAAGCTATTTTGGACTCGACCGCCCGGCCGCGCGCCGCCCGCCCAGTCGTACACAACATTTCGAACCGGTTGCCCACTTCATTAAAATCCGCGCCTTGTCTTATCACGAAAACATATAAAAAGTTCGCTAAACAATTTTTGGATTGAATAACCAATAGGTGAGTCTCTTATTAATTCCTATTAAATAACTACAAACAATGCGGGCTCTAGCATTGGTATTCATAGAAGTCGAATGCGTGTGTCAAATATGTACTCACGTTATCGTAACTATTAGTTATGGACAAAGTTCTATGTCAATGTTCAATTAGATCACGGGTCGTTGTAAACTAACACCGTGGTGGATAATTGAGCACCGTGAAGAATTAGTGATTGATGTCCTCTCGCCGGTCATCACGAGCCCTCAAACTGTCCCATTTGTAACGCTCCAAACCAATTCGATTCAAATCAAGAAAGATCATTGACCATTACACTGTGTCTCACACGATTAAAAGTAATTGTTCATAAGTGTACTCAAGTGTTAATCTATACATACAGTAGGTATTCAATTAATCGTGTTTGTTAAATAAATATAAACACCAGTTACAACACTACAATACATTTAAGTTGTGTTGCGTTGAAAATATTTTAGTTAGGTACTAAAATCATGTTTCCAATTGTCAACAGTTATTTATAATCGTATTTTCCTTCACATCATGGCTAACCAAACATCTAAATCTTAATGATCACATAAAACCAACCACTCATGCTCTTCGACAGAGCTGTACTTGTTTTGAATTAAACATAACTGAGGTAAAACATCGCATCACTTAGTTTGAACTCACACAACCGGCAATAAATTAATCTTATCCACAATGTTAACGTGGGTTTTAAATCTTTTATTATTCCACATACATAAAACTATGTAACATTCTTACTGGGCATGTGCATAGAATGATAAAACAAAAATAATTTGCCTAGTAAACCCAAATTATCCGCTATTACACGAACGCGCGTTCGCTTTCTTTTTTAGTTGCTGTTATAGATAAAATATGTTCTCGTAATATGAAATAACGGACGCTGTATTCATTTTTATCATAAATAAATGCTTCAGAAACGAGTTTATCAAGATATTATCCAACTCATTAAATCTTTCAATCAGTCAATACTGCATGTGCACCGACCGCGCACGTGTGCCTACACTCGTATATGTTAGTGCTAAGTGTCAACTCGCGTATTTAAGAGCCACTTTCGCTTTCAATATGTGCTTTCGGTCAATGGGAATGTGTTTCTGTTATCAAAATATGTAAGATATGACAAGACTCATGAAATTTCTGTGAGTAATACTTTAGTTATTTATTGTGTTTAATGTTACGATGGAAATTATTTGGTACTTAAAATAGAACGAAACTACACTTAAACCGACAACCGTTCCATAAACATTAATACTCTTCTGATTGATCGATTGAAAGTATCGATTATCTAATAAAATCAAACTCCTCGGTAAACATAAGGGCATTGTGATGTTTTTGCCATAACTTACTTAACGTTAATTAACATAGAATATTACACATTAGATCACGACATGTCTTTTATATTCAATCGATATAAACCTGAGCAAATGTTTTAAAGTTTCTCATAAGCCATAAACTCCATCATATTTTAAATGACTAAAAAAGGTAAAAGCCTCAAACAGGTTGCAATTTCAAGCTAAGTTCGGCAACGTATAAGATAACCTGGTGGATAAGGTTGAATAATAATATGGTGCTTAGAGGTTCGTAGAAACAGGAGGTAGAGGCGCGATGACATCATTGGGAGCCGTCACGAGCAAGCGTTCACCTTCACACCGGCCCAGTTCTTGTATTTATCAATTTTACAAATACATTTCGTGATTTGTAGTACCTTTATCTCTTTGATAGCATTGTATAGATATCATAAAAGGAGTAAATACCTATAAATATTTGGACGCTACATTTAATTTACAAAAAACAAATTCAAACTCTAGCAAATAAAACAAGAACATTTTCTAAAAATTTACACATCCGCTGTTTTATTGGAGCAAACATCAATAATAATCAATATTCAAAAAACCAGATTTTTAACAGCTTATTAAAAGAACTCGTTCGAAGAATGTTTATTATGCAAGCCTTCACTTTTTGCGAGTTTTTATGAATGTTAAAATTTTTTTGTCTAAATAAGAATAAAATTAGTTTGTTTTGCAATGTGACGTAATTGGAGCGTACATTTTGGCGTCAGGCACATCGGCAGCATCCTCTTCCTGCGGCTATCCGCTTTCGTAACAGTAGCCCTCTCAACTCAGTTCGATTTATTTTCGTTGACATCACAGAAATAACTACGTATTCCATAATACGTTCATCATGTTGACGTTGATTTCTTTATGCTAATTGCGCTATTGACATGTTCACGTTTAGTTTCATTTCTCAGCTTGTTGTGAGGTACAACGAAGTAAAATGAGAGTAAAAGATTCTATTTTTCTCTCTTTAAATAGTTCTATTCATAAAAATAAGGGAATCTATTTCATTCATATATTTTTTTCTCTTCTTATAGGTATTATTGCATGATTTTTGCTCTACATATTTGTTCTCTAGATACACTGTTCCCAGAACTCATTGTTAAGTTCCGGCCGACCTCTGCATACCTTTTTAAGAGAGAAAGTATTAACATTTTTAAATCCACTTTTAAAACATTTTATTGACACCTTAATGTTTAACCTTTATAGGTTAAACCTATTTTCAAATGAAGTCATAAATCTTAAACAGTTTTTCAAATTAAATTAAACGTAAATATACCTAATAATCTCAAACAAATGCAGATTAGCTAAGAATGGTTGTAAGAATAAATAGTACGCTGTTGCGTTATGGAATACCATATAAGTACGAAGTTTCGAAAAGCTTCCTTGTTAGGCGACATCATATCACCTTGAACCGAGAGTTGCCACATTGCCTTGATAATCATCTAAGTTCCAAATCTGCTCGTTAATGTAATAAGAAGGCTAAGCTAAAATTGATTATAGAGAAACATATTTATGACTCGAGGGAATATTAATTCATTGTGAACAGTATTATTTAATATTTTTACGTTCTAACATAGACACTGTTGTAATGAATTATATTATGAATCTAAGAATCATTCATCACTAAATCTATTTCAAGCAAGTCCGTATTCTATATTCGCTGAATAAGGAGACTTCTTTCTAGCATTCCGCGAGACAACGGTGACGAGAGGGATACATGTAACGGGAAGCAAACTTAGTCCATTTATGGTTACGGTCCGGGTCTCGTTGCGTGCGTAAATGTGCCACGGCTCGATACCACTAATATACAGTTAATGAGTGTCTGTCTCATTTATCTTAGTATCTATGTAGTCGTTAGTAATCAAGTTTTATTGTAGTACACGCACAAGTCAAACACAAGTTATTCCTCATAGAGTCACATGTGCAGAGACACAATATCGTTGTGATTGAATTAGTGTTTAATCGTACTCAGTACATAACGCATTACCGCCGCGCCGTCGACACGTAAATCCATCTGCATGATAACGTTATGCTATCAGTTGTTTGATTACTTTATGTTCACGTAATAACATTTCTACAGGCGACAATAACGGCAGTGCGGAAGGCTCTGGAGGTGAAGCGGGGGACGGCACAGAAGCGGCTCACACATTTGGCCCTCTCGACGGATCTATCTACGCGACCGTAGTGCGCGCGGGCGGCGGCCCTTCCTCGCCGCTCAGCGCCTCTATGGACTCCGGCATCTCGTCGGCGGGCCGGCGGGCCGCCCCCAGTCCGCCCGATGAGCTGGACGCGCTTCTAGGGGACATGTTGCGCACCGTGAGCGCGCTACCTGACCCGCCGCCGGCCACGCCGCAGTCGACGGTCGACCGTGCACCCGACATACCGTACCACGCGCGCACCGACTCCGCGCCATTTACTTACGGAGCACCCGGCCTCCGACCCGGCATGCTTCGGGCGTCCAACCGCCTCGCCAGCCCTGAGCTCGTGCGGCGAGCCTTGGGCAGTGATCGGGGATACCAACCCATAGAAGATGATGATGATGAACGGACTATTACCCCCGACCCTTCACCTCGAACTCCTCTGTCACCACGGACGCTTCGAAAATTGACTTATGAGGATGTCACCACGACGACCACTACCCCATCAGTTCCTCAACCTGCTTCGCCTTTGACAAATGGAAGGTTAGTAATAAATAGATATATGTACATATATTGTAATTAAAAAGTAGTTAATTCAATTATTTCATACATTTCAGCCTCATCTTATCTTATCTTTTATTTTCTTAGTTCATTCAATATATTAGCCTAAATATTTAATCTTTGGATTGATCTGTTTGAATAAAATTACGAAAATGGAAATTACAATTTTCATTATAAGTAATAGAAAATTAACATTGCCATGAACAAAAGTAGTAAAAATAACTAAATAATGACATCATATCGTCCACTATATATTATAATAACCTTTGTTTCGTTCGAGCTGAATAGTAAATTAGTGGTGAATAATAATTAAAAGAACGCGCATTTGTTCTGCCTTATAAACATGTGTTCCTGTTGTAGGCGTGGAGGCCGCGCGCCTGCGCCCACTGCCCATGTGCTGTGTTTACATTTAAGACTCCACTATTTACAATGTATTTATAGCAAAACTTTAACCTTCACAATATCGACAACGCTAGCAAAATACAAGCTTTACAAACTCTACTTTTTGGCGTTAATTGCTCAAGCGAAAAGCCATATATTTATGTCGTTGCTGGACATAGATTTCTCGTGGGAACATTGTTTCACACTGGAACATCAGTTATTTACAATTAATGAACACCGCACTAACACTGAGCGATTGGTTCATTTATTTAGTCGCGTTACGGTCGACCCACTTTGTTGTCAATGAAGAAGGGTAATAAAATATCCCATGAGCAATCTCGGCTATTACACCACAAGCCCAAGTGCTATATATCTTTATGTCTTATTAATTGTATTTGTAGCCACTCAATTTGAGTTACGATGAGAATGAACATACTTCGTTATATTTAACTATTAAAATTAAAAAGGGATATAGTAGGTAGGTACTGTTTTTCCTTTTTTGCGAACTATTAGTTGATTTCCTCGATAATTTACTGTGTGGGAAGCACTTGTCTTGTGGGTGTTGATTGAATAACAAGCGTTTTTATCCCAATGAAACTATTTTGTCGCTCTTGAAATGAATACATATATACTGATATAGATACAGGAAATTTAAGCTCTGAATAGGATAAAATATCGTAATATTAAAGTAAAAGCGAAAAAAGCTCACGATCACGAAAAAAAAACTGAAAAACACGATTTATCACTAAAATTGTCACCCGTTACACATACTTTTTTTGACTGCGTAGACTGTAAACTTCTAGACCTTTCTAGACCTAGAGGACTAAAGAAAAACATAGGGATGCATTTTGATAATTTTATCGGCATTAGACAAACATATATATTATATTTGAATAACAATACAAAATTATGTAAAACTAGCTTTCCGCCCGCTGCTTCTCCCGCGTTTTCAAAGAAAAACCCGTTCCCGTGGGATTTCCGGGATAAAACCTATCCAGGTTACTCTCTATATGTGTGCTTAATTTCATTGTAATCGGTTCAGTAGTATTTGCGTGAAAGAGTAACAAACATCCATACATACAAACTTTCGCCTTTATAATAGTATTAGGATTAGGATTCGTATCACAAATAGATATATGAGTAATTTACCATTACAATAATTCATCTTAAGCTTGTGTTACTTATAATGCGGGTCTGTTCTCTAATTAGTGGTGATGCAACTTGCAAGTAACTTGAAATGTCATTGGCACCGGCTTATCACAAGATATCATTTGAAATAATAACATAAAATCCATTAAATAAGTATTAACGAAAGATTCAACTTATAATGTCATTAAATATAATATTATGTTTACAAAAAGTGGAGGAATAATTATTGCAACATTCTAAAAGCAGTCATCAAGTCACAATAGGAGTTAGTTACATATCCAAAAAATATATTATAGAGGTAGTGTTTATATTTGTTGCTGTTATGGAAAACAATTCCGATCGAGTCAATTGTCATTTGGTTGGCGTTAAAAGTGTCGAGTCGATAATGATATTATGTACAAGAAAAAATACATTATTAGTATTTTCTTCCAATTCAAGTTTCAGCCAGCTAAAAATCCATAGATTTGTTAACCTCGTAATGATTAACTATTTATTGTAATATTGATTTATCAAAGAAAATAACGGTCTACTCAGCAATCCAATATTATCACTTGTTATTATTTTATCACTTTCATTATCTTATCAGATATCTATTATGAAACAATTCTATGTTATATTGTTATTTATCCATATTGTTCGTGATCTATCATTGCTATAAACATAAAATATTAACTAATCACATCCATGTACCTAGTAGTGATATTACGAAATGAGAAAAACGTATAAAATTATTATTAGTCTGTGGTATAAACAAATACTTTAGATGGATTTACAAATGAGCTTATGATAAAGAACTGTGCATACCGTATATGATGCTCTTACATAAAAAAAAAATAAAAAAATCTAACGTCCCTAATTTTCATCAAATCACCAACATAATATGTATTATTATCAAAAACATTTGTCAGCTTTCATTCAAACGGAAACACTAATTATTATATTAGGAGTGGGTTAGATTTATTAGGTCAGTCGTTCTGCTACATTACCTGTACATGTAGTGCTTATAGTACAGGTATTTGTATTTGATACACTTACTAAGCGATGTTCGCACTTCGCTGCATAAGAGCTTTTATAGATAACGCCATATATAACTGACGTTGATGTCGTTATTCTTGGTACTTATTTTGATTATGTTTTACTTGTTATGGATCTGCCACAATATTTACCTTACCACCCACAACCTTCACTTTTCAGACATATTTATTATGTGATTCCAATTCAACTTCCGTAATACATATTTGTATCATTCTTGCCACGTTTTATTATAGTTTCGTTAAGGTCTACACAATAAAAGCTATTGCCTACAAGTTACAACTATGACGGTCATAACTTGTTTTCACTAACAATTTGGACTCTGTTTGATGGCGTGTGATTGCGTCGTTACTGTGACCCAAACAAGTTGCTATTTCGAGATAATCGTCGCCATAAACGGTCGACTGTCGCACCGCAAGCGACTGATGTTGGTACCTACGCCTAAACACATTTCCTAACGTAAACTTATGTGTAAACTTTACATCTGTATCCTATGTTCGTAAACAATAAACGCATATTTAAAACTTTATATTTAAAGCTTTTTGAGCCATGAGGCTTTAATGAAAAGCTATAATCGTATTTTAGAGTAATGAGATGGAGAATTAATCATTGGTGACTTTAAGATCTTATTGAAATTAAGAAATGCAATAAAATTACTAATTCTTCTAATTTTATCATTAGATGGATGAACGGCGATGCGGAAAGAATAGAACGGCCACCAAGCAGTGCGCGGAAAATACAAGACAATGACACATGGCGGTCGACAAGCACGATCGGATGGCATGAGAGCTCTCGTAGTCGGGAACCAAGAAGATCAGAGAGTGGAGTCGAATTTAACTCGGGTCTCACATGGCTTCAAAGGCAACAGCAAAAGTTAAGGGAAAGGAAGGAGGCAAGAGAAAGAGTCGCTCGACTGCCGTTAGAGTGGGACGCTCCTTCGAGACATGTGCGACGGTCCGCTAGTCACCGGTAATTTATTTTACTTTGTAGTGTTCATGAGTTATACGACAAGCTATAAAAATAATAATAATGTATATTCTCAAAATCTTGTTTGACCTTAACCGAGATAAGAACATTAATTATCGATACATTTTTTTCACCTGGAATTCCACCCAAATCTAGACAAAGATATTTTCAGTTTGATTAACAAAATAATTCTTAATTTGAAGATCTTTTTAAAGCTCCATCTCTACTAACATTTCAGTGTGGACGGATACACGAGCGATACCACGGCGTTTGCAGACGACGACGATGACTTCAGTGTCCCCTTGCACGTGAACACACGCACGATCCACCGAACAGACAGCATCAGCCCTCAAGCTCCAGACAGGTAAAATTTAATTAAAACTAACGTGGCTTTAAGAAAAAGCAAAAATGTTACGACTATAATATAAACCATTTCATTTTAAATGTCTTATTCCACAAAAAATTATTCGTACCTAGTTAATAACATTGGATAAAATTATTCATTGTAATTTAATTGTACATGCAATGTTAAATTCTTAAAACATTACAGGACCTCATCTAGAAAGTTCATGTATGAAAAGATGACAATGCGTGAGTGGAGTACGAGCAGTACACCGACGAGCACCACCGCGCCCGGTCTCTTGTCTCTTGCAGAGCCCCCTCATAATGATTCCACCGTAAGTAAAAAGCTAAGCTAAGGAATATAAATTATATATTTTATAACACTATGTTGAATATGTACAGTAAAATATATTTGAAGTTCAGACTTCAGTTTTGCTTTGCAGTTTGCTAAAATATGTAAATTAATTTAAGAGAACTTGGAAAACACGATAAATTTACTGGTGAATTTACCAATATGGCAAGCAATTGTTCTTTTCTTTTTCTTTTCTTCTTAAAAGTTACGTTATTCCGTAGATCCGTGAACGAACAGAGAGCTGGTCGCGCGCGGAATCCCGCGCAGAGTCACGCGCCGGCACGCCCGCGTTCCCGACGCACCCGCGCACGCCGTACCCCCCCACGCCTACCCCCTCGCTATCCGCGAGACCTCCCCGCTCCCCACCATCTGCAAGGTACTGTCGTTATATTATATCCAAAAATAATGTATTTATCATGAACCAAATTAGATGAATATAAAATACCAAGTCAATGTGCTTAGGCAATAACTAGTCTAAAACTTGATATACTCAAATTCAAACCTTTATTCATAAAAATTTTGGATCGTAAAAATACAGAATAATAATTATAATTTACCACCGGTTTGGAAAGCAGTTAAATATATTTTAATAAATAAATATACTTATAAACAACGTATTAATAAACAGCATTCCCGACTTCTTTTAACTTATTCCAATCTTATACCAGATCTTTCCCTATTGGACTGTACATGACTAATGCTATAGTATAAAATTATCTGTGGTATAACAGCTTATCATAATTATTTAACAACAGGAAAGATCGTGAAGGCAGCCCGGAGTCTGAGTACCGGACGTTCAACGGCAGCAACGGGTCGCGGCGCTCCAGCCTCAGCGGTTCCGAACTGCAGCACGTGGCGCCAGACCGCGTGCGGTTCGCGCGGGATACCAGCCACTACTGGTACAAGCCTAATATATCACGGGATGACGGTGAGTGATCTTATACCCACGATATTTTGATGAACAAAATCGGTGTTATCTATTGCCACACTTTAATGAAATCTCAATTACATTTGCTAAATATAAAAAAATATTTGGCAGTGATATTATTCAACTTCAGCTAACTATGTTAAATAAAATAATAAATAAATAAATAATAGTTAAGTAGAATAGTTTTACCTTACGAAAAAAAATGTACCGCATCGGAATTTGTAGACTCATTGTCTTTTTTGTACTTGATATTTTAGGAATATAAACAAACATGTATATGAATAAAGTTTTTAAGTGATACTTTTTGAGCGTTCACCGCATGTCTTCCATCGTGCCACTTTTTAATCTTTCACCTGTCCCAACAGCCGTTGCCGCGCTTCTTCAGCTAGAAGAGGGTGCGTTCATAGTGCGCGACTCGAACTCGTTCCCGGGCGCGTTCGGGCTGGCGGTGCGCGCGGGCGGCGCGGGCGGCGTGCGGCACTTCCTCGTGGAGCCGACCGCGCGTGGTGTGCGGTTGCGTGGTTGCCCCGACGAGCCCGTGTTCGGATCGCTCTCAGCGCTTGTGTACCAGCATACTGTTACACCGTTGGCTCTGCCTGTACCGCTTAAACTGCCTGATAGGTGAGCTGAAAATAGAAATAGTATAATAATATCAAATCGACAGGTTTACGAAAACAGTATGAAAAATGTATTGTTTATTACAGCGTTAATGGTTATTATCTTAAACTAGTAAGTTGTTAAGTTATTGCTTCAATACAAGTTTCCCAGCGACTCCTTTTTACCTCATGACAGACATTAAACACAACTTATTCATTTTACGCATTCAATAGTCTTTAGATATTAATTACCAATGATTTTAACATGACATTATATTTTTATCAGAGATCCTTGGACTGGTGGCAGTGTGAACGCGGCCGCTCGCGCTTTGCTCGCGACGGGTGCGGCTTGCAATGTGCTCCTCTTGGGATCCGAAAATACAGAAGCCCTGACTGGACCAGCCGCTGTTAAACGCGCTGTACAGAATATCTTACAGAAAAAGGTAATGTATACTGTCAGTAGTAACATAAATATACTTAGTTCTGACTTCTGAGGATGCCTTCTCAATTTTTTTGTCAAATAAAATTAATGCATGTTTTAGCGATAAGACACATTTCCCACATATGTATAATGGTATCTCGAAACTCCACTGTAAAATATGGTAAGTAGAAATAGTATCGCAGGTACCCACTTAATAAGTAGGTACATAAAATTATTACCGTGGTTGCCTGGAAGAGATCACTATTAAGTGATAAGGCCGCCAAAATAGTTGTACTCTGTTCTATGTGTATTGTGTAAGTAGTTCTAAGGCTTCTGTACAACTATTAAAGAGTTAAATAAATAAATAAATTATTTAAAATAATAGGCAATCGAATCAATAAAATTGTTATTTTATCAATTATTTTCTAAGTAATTTATAAACTATAATATGTTATTCTTTACAGGGTTTAGCACATGTAGTCCACTTCAAAGTCTTCGGAGGTGGTATAACATTAACGGACTCAGCTCGGAAACTGTTCTTCAGGCGACACTACCCATCCAACATGGTTTCTTACGCCGGCCTGGACCCTGACGAGAGGCGGTACACTTACGTGGATAATGGAAAACAAGGCGAGAAGTAAGTTCTGCAAAGACTGTATACACTATGTTAAACGTTAATTGTAATCTTTCAAGTTAAAACCTTGTGTTTTAGTTCTAACGTGTTGGAAACTACGTAAAGAAATTTTTTTTCTTCTCTTATGTAGAACGTTAAACATTGGAAAACCTTGTTCCTTTATCTCTTTAACCCATTGAGCCCCAAACGGCCCGATTTTTCCACGACACAATAGATTTTCTATTGTGTCTGTGATTCCGGGGCCTAAGTTATTACTATGATAAAAAATGCGAGTTTCTAATAAATTACTCCTTGTACACAGGCGTATCTTCGCTTTCGTGGCTCGTTCTACGTCTGGAGCGGACAACCAGTGCCACGTGTTCGCTGAACTAGAGCCGGAACAACCCGCTACTGCTATCGTTAATTTCGTGAACAAGGTAATATTATAGATTATACGTATAGTAGTACGATAAGTACGAGAATGCGCTTAAAAAAATATATATTTTATTTCATTTTTGTACATGTCGTTTTCTGTAAAATAGTTTACAGAAGTCGAGCCGCCTTGTGATCGAATTTTTTTTATTCTTTAAAATATTTCACAACAATTTGTTATTTTTTCAGGCTTTGCTCGGTAACACGCAGAAGCGAGACATCATATAAAGCAGAAAAAACGAAATCAAAAATGCAATTTTTTCAGTTATTAGTCCATTGGCTGTTGCTGGCTAATACTCACTGTAAAGAAGTGTTAAACACAATTAATATTCATAACATGAGGAAAGAAAATAAAACATATTTTATTAATTTATAAAAATTATTCCACTTTTATTTATACATATTAATATATAACGGTAATTTTATGAACTTGGGTTTTTGTGGATTATTGATAAAATGTTATCAAAGATTTAATTTGAATACGCTTCATATTCACCAAGTACAATTTACTGTTTATTATAATGTAGTTAATGAATCATCTACAACTAAGGTATATTATGTATTAATAAATTGTAGGTTAGAAAAACTAACTAGTCTCATTATTGTTTAACATAGTGGTAGTGATATGACACGTGCCTAATTTCATACATGTTAGCTTTCATCCAAATTATTCAAATAGAGCTTATGTAAGCATAAATAGTTTATGTCAATTATAATTACGATACGATATAAGTATGCATGGATGTTGTAATGTGATTGGTTATTATTTGTGGCGCATATATTAAGCTTTGTCAATAGTACAACGAAATAACTTTTATCTGCTTCCATAAATACAACGCATTTACAAAGGTTCCTTTAAAATAAATAATAGCCATGAGTCACATTGCTGAAAGTTTCGCCAGAATTTTAAAGAAAATATTATATGGAATCGTATATTATAAAAACGCCTTAACAGTGTTCTTATCGTAGATAATGTTACACCAGTGTTATAAGTACACAACGAAACCCAGTTATAAGTTTAATTTAACACTAATTATAACAATTATTGTTGTAAAATGTATTTATTGGTTATAATAAATTCATTTAATGTCTTTAGTGTACTGTTTTATTTTTTTACCATTCCTAAAACCTAGATATCTATGGAGATCATTCTTTTATCACTATAAAAAAATGAATCCCACCCACTTACCTCTCCTTTAGTTTAAGGTACTTACTTATTCCTTTCAATAACCTAATAATTAATAAAAAAATGTTATGACTACAAAATTATTAATAAAGTTATCTCTCAAAAATAAGATGTTTGTTCAATATTTTTTTCCAAACGATTTTGGAAGATGAGATTTTCACCAGCAGAGACCTAATGATGATTGTAACATTTAGGGTGCAAGTACAGCTCGTCTCTCAACTCGGTTTTGCCATTAATAATCGCAATGAAATCGAGTGCCACACAAGGACTATCAGGTTTACGCAATAAAACAAAACATTAATTTAAATATTTATTGATTACGAATGACCTAACATTCATAATAACAGGATGCGAAATATGTACTTCTAATTTATTATACAAGGATATTAAATATCATACCAGCCATAGATATTTAAATACTAGACATAAGTTAATTGCATTAATTTAATCGAAGTCCTTTATGTTTATGATAATTGCGATGTGAATGGTGACGTGTCTGTCAGTCTTCGGAGCGGCCAAATCTGAGGTGTCCGTAGTCGTCGAAGGCGTCATACTGGTTCCTGAGACCATAGTTGCGGTATACTCGGCGTGGTCTGAGCTCGTCTTCATCTTCGCGAACCTGAAGGCCTCTGACGCTGGCCCCAGCGCAGCATCGCATGGATATCACTATCGCCACGCTCAAAACCAACGCTACTATCGTTAATAAACGCATTTTTGTTGTCTATCTGAAACTAAACAAAACATTTGTTAACTAAGTTTATTTTTGAGTTTTATCATAATTTTAAATCGTGTCTGAGATGAGGTTTATAAACTAGGGGAATAAATCATTAAATTATCAAGTTTCGTAAACGGTAAACCTACCTAAAAATCACAAAGGCAGTTCGATTGGTTTGAACTATACAATATTCAATATAGAAGACAGGAGTTGCTTATAATGTAATTTATATTTATATAGGGTCATTTTTAAATGAATGGGAACTGAACTAGCTGAATTTTGACCATTATTTAGATACTTTACAGACATTCTTTACTTTTCATTACTTGTAGTTTAGGGCAGTTTAAACTTATCGTCGACTAGCATTTTCTATGAGCCGTTTTCCGAAAATTAAAAAAAAACAATTATTTATAGGTTAATAGCCGCGCTTGTCGCACAGATTTTGTTCGTGGTGTCCTCTCTATACGTAGTAATAATATCTATCTCAAAGGTCGTGCCTAATATTTATGTAGCGCCTATAATAGGTATGTCAAATGTAGAAACAGGAAGAACGATAATTTTTAATGTTTTTGTTTGTTATGCTTATTTAAAAATTTAAAAATAATAATGCAAACTGATGATAATAATAATATAATATTATCTCACCCTTCTTGCCAAAGATGCGTCTGCGGTGAAAATGCGATGTTAGAAAATTCCCCGCTCTTTTTATACTGTTCACGACCAGGGAAAAAATAACAATCTCCCTTTTTTAATATTCCTCTCAATGCCTGTTCTTATCAAGAGGGCGTAATAATTGACAGATTTCAATTACGTACAAAACCTGAATTGATCTCGTTAGAAGCACGAGGTGGAGAATATTTTTGCAAGGGTGATTGATTAAACATTTTATAACCTCATAATTTTGTTTGATGCTATTTTCGTAGTGTCTTGAAAATATTGTATTTAAATTGAAGTTTATTATCAATTTGATTAATATTTTTTTTATTTAACTTATTAACAAAAATAATGTTTTACGATGGTTTTACGATTGGGCTGAACACATATATACCTATGCCTAATTTACTTTTTTTATATTTATTCTGTGTTCACGAAAAGTTTTCGCGCCAACGCAACGAGTGAAACAGGCAACAAAATTTGTAATTAATATAATTAATAAGCTTGTATACAATTATTTGTATTTAATTTAATTATTACATAGTATTGCTTGCAAATGTAATTGTTATATAGTACTTGATTATTTAATATAATATACATAAGATAAGATGGGAGTGAATTCAACAGAATTAGATATGTTTGAAAAACAATTTACTGAATTGGTGGGAGAATTTCAACTATTAACGGTCTGTATTTGATTTCATATATTTTTAATTATATAAAGATTATATAATTGTTATATTTTATTTTATTATTATTGTTATAATAAATTATGATAACTGTATTTGGATAAACTAGTTTAACGTAATCAATCAATAAATAATACTCTTTATAATAAAGAAATATTTATTTGCAAAAAAATATTAATTCGCTTATCATTCATACGAAATAATTAAACTAGATATCTGAATCTCGACTAAGAGAAGCACTTCGCACCGAAGCGGCTCGTGCCGAAGCTGCCGAAGCAGCTCGCGATATAGCTGAGAAAGCCGCAGCGGATATGCAGGCTAATGCTGCCGCTGCCACCGCGGGTGCTGCTCAGGCAGCACAAGCATTGAATACCATACAGGATAACCTAAATCACGTTAAAGCTCAGTTTGATGTTGCGGTATGAGACCAACTTCTTTATATTTTTTTTTAATGTGATGGTTTAAGGGTACTTAAATGTGTATTATATTATAATGTATTCCACGTATAATTGGGTGCATAGTGCATACTGCTATAACATGAGAGGTACAGAAACAACATCGTCTTTTGCGCTTTCGATTCGATTTTGCCATCCATTGATCCATACATTCATAGCCACTATAATAAATTAAAAATTAATAGGTACTAATAAATAATAATACATAAAAAAATTACTAGTTACAACACATAATTTTTAAATTGTTTCTAGAAATTAATTTATGACAAATGATTTTTGAAGCTAAACAATTAAACTTATTTAACCCACACAATAAAAGACATGTTTATTTTTTGTGCCTACGAAGAATTCACAAATCTCATTCTAAGAAATTAAACAAAAGTACTCTAGAACTGGAACAAACCGTAAAGCAAGTTATTCAAGTTGTTTTTAGGAACGTACACGGATGCTTTTCGAGGAAAAATGTTCTGAGATGAGCGAAAACATAGCTGTACTTGAAAAAGAACTTCAACAATTGAGACCTCTTCAGTCATCCCACGTTGCATTACAACGCCAGTACATAGAACTGCAAGAACAAACACATACTGCTACTGAAGATGCCCGCAGGTATTGTAAATAATTATACAAAAATAGTTTCACCCTATTCAAATTAATATCTATTTTTAAATTTAAAAAAATGAAGAACTGAAGACTATGCTACAGTTAACTCTTTTAATATATAATCACTGTAGGTGTAGCATCATTAATTAATATTATCTAGTAAGTAATTGCCAATTGGAAATGTGTTTATAAGTGCGAATGTGAAAAAGTTAGTAGAGAGCTAGAAAGAAAGCGTTAAATTACAATTGGTATAATTAATGCTCCATTGAAATTTTGAGGAAAGTCCATTAGTGACTCAAAACGTGCCAAATGACTGCATACTGGCACGCTCACGTCAAACGGTTTTTTCATTATACGTAATAAATAATTTAGTGGCATGGATGCGTGCGGAAAAAAAATAATTATAGATTTTCTTAGGTTTATTGGTAAGTAAAGTAATAAAATAATAAGGTGTTATATTAATAATGAAAAAGTACAAGTTAATCTTTGCTAGATTACTGTGACATATGAAGACTGAAGTGCAGAAATCCTGTGAATTTTCTTTACAGGAGCTTTGCTCAGTCTGCTCTACATAGTCGAGTAAAAGTATTATGAGTAGGTACTCAATAGTTCTGTCTGTTTGGAGAGCTAATATTATTATTTATAGATATATATATGGAGAGCTAATATTATTATAGCTAGTATTTTTCTAACTGTATAAATCTATACTATTACATAATATTATAAAGCTGAAGAGTTTGTTTGTTTGAACGCGTTAATCTCAGGAACTACTGGTCCGATTTGAAAAATTCTTTCGGTGTTAGATATCCATTTATCTATACCCATTTATCGAGGCTATATATCATCAGGCTGACCAACAGGAGCGGAGCAATGCGGGTGAAACCGCGGAGCACAGCTAGTATAATATAAAATTATCAAAGATTGATGCAATCAATTGATACAAGTAGATAGGAGATACGATATTAGTATTTCAACCGATATTTATTATAAGGCTTCTTATTCCGTACGTCATAGAGAGGTAAGTCGCTTGGAGAACGAGTTACGTCGCGTGGAGCGATGCGCTAGCGCGGGCTCGGAGCTGCGTGAGCGAGCGCGCTTGGCCGCAGCCGCACATGCGCGGGAACGGCGTCTTGCTGCTGCTGAACTGCAGGATACTAATCGGGAATTGCATAATGCTAATGGTTATTTGATATTTCTATACTTTACTATAATATGACCTAATAAACTTCGTCTACTCTCAAATATTGTTCAATATTTTTCTCTACTTCTTAGTTCCCATTGTGTATTAACACATAAGACCAATGGGAACTAAGAAGTAGTACACATTAGTGTAACCTTCCCAGATTAATAGATTCCTCAACAGAAAAATCAATTTTCAATTTCGACCAGTACTTTCTGAGATAATTAATCACGTTAAACGTCTAAACTGACTAATGAACTTTTCCTTTGTATCTTCCGCATATCCAGCGGCCAGCCTAATAAATAATACGTTGATCTAATAAAATTAATCACGGCTGATTCGACAGTTATTACTTACATTGAGTTAATCATTTTATGTTAATCCTAAAAATCATTAATCAAATACCTATCTTTATTAGGTGAGGCTACAGACTGGCCTAACACTTTTTGTCTGATTAAAATTCAACAAAAATCTCTTTTTTGCCCTGCAGCTGAAATTATGCGTCTGAAGGTTATTCTTAGTGAGCTTCGATGCAAACTGTCCGATGTCCAAGAAAAAAGGAATAAGGAATACGATTCACACGTTGACCAAAACATTCTCGAAGAAACTAAAGCTGCATTAGAAACTGAGAGAAGCACAAGTGCCCGTCTTGAAAGAGCCTTACAGGCCGCTATAGCTGATAACGCGACTTTGGCTGCTCATCTCCATCGTACTGATAATAATTCTGTTGAACCTCTGCATGAAGTGTGTAAAACAGAAGAGCCGCTCCCTACTAATATATGTCCTATTGATTCGTTTCTTGCTGATTAAATTGCCTTGTATGTGATAAATATCATTTAAAAAATAAAAGTAAATAAAGCCTTTTCTTTTCAATATTATAGGTATAACGAATTCAGAATAATTAAGTAAGATGTAACATGGTTTGATTTCATTCAAATATTGAGGTTGACAATCGATTGCAAAATCAATAAAAAAAAGTGTAGGAGAACGTGTTTACGTAGCTATCTTCAGGTCTGCGCATTAGTTAAAAACGAGTTTCCAAATTTAGAATCGCAAGTCAAATCTCATGTTTTAAAGGTCACCCTAAAAACATTATTTAATAGGTAGTGTTAAGAATGTGTATCTTACACAATAAGATGCACAGTGCACTAATTTCTTCTTTTAGAGAAAAACATATTTTTTCAAACTGGGTATAAAAATAAAGTATGCAAGTTGTGTCTTTTACGTATGGCTATATTGCATCTATTGTACTACTTACATAAAACAAGTTTCAAGGAATGCAATGCGGTGCCGTAGATCGTCTAAAGACATGACGCCGTTGTAGGTAGGCACCATTGATAGCTTGGAGTGATACAGGTAATTGCGTCATAAAGCAGATAACTGTAAATGTGTTGCACATTTGGAAACAAAATGTATAAAAAAAGGAAAATTGAATTTGCAGTCTGATATATTTGATCAATAAAATATACGCAGCCTTAGAAGTTACGGGTAGAGCAAAGCGATCTCGACGATTATTTACTATCGACTTCAACAATACTCGCCTAAAAGAACTGTTTAACACTAATATACATTTTTAATATACTTTTTAAACCACAATTTATTCTCCTGGTATAATAAAGTAAAGACCCATTGCCCAGCCCACTAAAAATTATAAGATAGAGCAACATCTTAATAATAATATGTGCCTGTAATGTAGCATACACCTTACCTAAGTGTGTAAGTTGTAACAGCACAGCCTTAAATTATAAATTTTCAACGCCTGCATTGTATTCATACAGGAAATACTACTGACCAACATAACAGGTAGTATAGGCAATGTTTTCCCACATACTTTACGATATAATGGTGTAGGTGCAGTATATTGTGACGACGAATTTTCGCAAGGCTTCTCGGCTCCCCACCCGCGCCTTACGCGCTTGCCGCTTGCACTGCGCGCGCGCTCAGTTACTCTGTGATACTACATCTTGCGGCCTCATCGACCGACGATATAATATTTCGAGCAAAAATATGTGTATTCGATAGAAACCGTCTGTGATATAGTATTAAGTATAGTGATAATAGTGACGTTTTAATCGAGCGAATACATTGGATTTTCATGAATATAATTCACGTAAGTTTGGATTTCGTGTTGTTTTGTTTACAGTGGACTTAAGTAATTTAAATGCAAATATTTAAAACAAACATGCGAAGTAGTTTTGTTTAGAGACAAAGGATATTTTTAAATGACTCTATCACGATTATATATACAATTGTACATAACATTGATATTTCTGCTCCGAGATATAAGTTACCATGCTACAAGAGAAAGTTCTGGGCAATGATACTTATAACTTGCACTACACTTTAACTTCAATGAATCTTTAGAACGGTAACTTAATTCTGAGAATAAAATTATCAAGTACACATATACCATATAAGGTAAAAAGGCTGTTCCGCCGACGCAATAGATTTAATATTTATTCGGTGAGTCAGATGGTTGGGGACACAAGGACGGTGAGCTCAATATGTAGAAACATACATTCAATGGATATTTAATAGCCCACACATCACATATGTTTTCTATTGTTTACCTACTTTATGAACAAAATAATACTTTACTGACAATCACTATAGCGCGATATTTTTAGTTGTAATCAATACAATCTTAGAAAACTAGATTACGGTTATTTAAAATTTAAAATTCCCCTATTTTTTATAACTACCCTAATTTTTGCGTCCTGCTGGCGATATGCCGATTGTGTGACTTTTGGTAGAGCTACGACAAGGCACTCGCTCTAGCAAGGATGAAGGAAGTAAAAATTCCTTGATTTATAAATCTTCTCAAACATACACTATTGAAGAAGGATATTAATATAACCTTTTAAATTCTTTTACTTCATTTTCTGTTTCAAAAATCTTAACCGGCTAGTTTTTACTCCTACGCGTACGCTCTCGGGTAGTTACGCCACATAGTTAGGTACGACTCTACTTATGTGTTTTCGACTTCGTATGTACAATGAAGAATAAGAAGTCCAGATAAATATAGATTAAATATATACAAATACACATGAGTACTTAGAAGTCTTCAAACTTAAATAATAAATTGAAAATATCCTGTTCCTAAATTAGCGCACATTGACTAGGCGCCTACTAATTAATAAAACTACTTGTGATTCTTTTTACATTCATCCTACTACTATTATAAAGGCGAAAGTTTGTATGTATGGATGTTTGTTACTCTTTCACGCAAATACTACTGAACCGATTACAATGAAATTTAGCACACATATAGAGGGTAACTTGGATTAACATATAGGATAAGTTTTATCCCGGAAATTCCACGGGAACGGGAACTATGCGGGTTTTTCTTTGAAAACGGGGGCGAAGCCGCGGGCGGAAAGCTAGTTTTATTTATAAAATCAAAACAAAACTAGGTATGTATGTATAACCTTTGAATATTTATTTATTTGAATTAGCCACAAATTTACAAATATGTATAAATAAGATCACCAACACAAATGTAGAGTCATTCGGATCAACGAAATAAAATTAATTGAAAATCAACCAAATAATATTTTCTATTTCAGAATGATATTGCTCAGAATATTTATGTACACTGTGTTGGCAATATTGAGTACCTCTACGATAGTACAATGGTAAGTACAAAATAAATTACCCGTCAATTTATGAAAATGGCTAAACTGAATATTGCATCTCGCGGCGTTTCACTCGTACACACATTAAATTATGGTTTACGAGTATACTTTACTATGGCTTCGTGTTTCCATCTTGATGCAAAAACAATTACGTTGAACGCCTTTGCGAATTTCTTAATTCACACGTCGATCTATCTTAGTCTTAGAGTATATAATTAATAAACTATAATAATATATACTCTTAGATCTTAGTACAATAAACAACCAGCAAGTCGTTAATTAACATGCATATTAGTATAAGTTTATTATGTACCTATCTCATTAAATCATTGCTTGCATAAAAACAGTATAAATTACATATAGCAATTAAAGATACTGTTTTATAACAATTATTTTACTTCCATAAATTATTCAATTCAAAAATGCTATAATTATAAAATTACTAAGAGAAAGCATAGTTAGATTCCTACATATATTAGAAAACTATTTATTTTCAGTGTGAGTGTATTAGGGCCGCGTGTACTTCGGCCACATAGCTCGTATAAAGTATCAATAGCAGGAGGATCTCGGGCACATAACTTGTATGTGGCCGTAGAAGGGAAAAGATCGACAGGAGAACAATTTACTCAAGGGAGAGAGGTTCAGATCCCGGCCGCTACCTCAAAACTTATTAATATTGAAGTAAGTATCTATGAAAACAAAATGAAAATATGCGTATTCTAAATAGTATTACTTGTATACGTAGTATATTATTATTAGTCTGTGGTATTACTAATATACTATAATAGTAATACGGTTATATCATGTATTCTAACATTGACTTATTTTTATCAATATAAACATGGGAAATATAATTGTATGACTAAGTATAAACACCTACTGATAGGTTCATCACGAAATGAGTAATAAATAGAACCTAAATATAAAAGCAGTCATGACATCACTTGACGACGAGTACCTAAATGAGTAATTGATGGTCTATTCACTATTGAATTCTACTATAACAATAGTAGAGCTTTGTTTTTCAAACGATTATGAATATTAGAAAACTCTCTCGACTAAGTACTGAAAAATGGCTAAAAGAATGGTAAACAACGAATCTAATAAGGTTTGACAGCAACGAGTAAAAAGAAATTCAAAATGTTTTTCTATTTCATGTTTAAATTATAATAATAATAATTATCCCCTTAAGTTGTGTTCATTAAGACAAATGTGGGATAATACATGCCATTTAATTATGTACAGAAAACAATTAAAATGGCTAATCTAATGTAACTCGGTGAAAGTAATTTCAACTTTATTCTAAGAAAGTAACGTCTTTTGTAGATCAATGACCCTGGGCCCGGTAAATATAAGCTGGTCGCCAGATCAACATCGGGACCTCAGTTCTCATCGTCAGCACCCTTGGTGTACCAACCTCGCAGTTTTTGCATTTTCGTACAAACAGACAAAAAAGCGTACCAGCCTGGCGACACTCTTAACTTTAGAGTTATTGCTTTAGACAAGTAAGTTGTTGGATATTTTATTGTTCCATTGTTTAAACAGTTCAATCGAATGTATGTAATAGTACCTAATCCTTACATCTTTACGTAGCACAGCTTGTTCATTATAAAACATGAGGTGAAAACGCGAACCACGTTTTTGTTAAGAATTGTTAACGTAAGAAAGACAAATTATCAAATATAAGATTCCACTGAAAAAAAAATACCATTTTGATAACTAGATAAAAGAGAAGTACTTAAAGAAGAATTTCTTACCGTCTCGACGTAATTTAATTGAATAGATCGATCTAGTTCTACTTAACTTACGTAACAAATTTGGTCTCAACAAAAACTTTCGTTTTCGATACGATCAGCGGTACTTGCGTTCGCACGCATGAGATTGCGTATGATTACAAAGTATTACGAGACGGTCGTTGACCTGTTGTAGGTACCTGTTGCCGCTGTCGAATGCTGTGGATGTTAGTATATTGGATACGGGAGGGTCTCCTGTGAGGCAATGGGCCGGTGTAGCTTTGGACAGGGGAGTGTTTAGTGGGGAACTCGTGCTCGCTGACGAACCCGCTTTGGGGCAATGGACCGTACAGGTAAATTACGAAATATTTGTTTTGTAAGTGTTAATTAAAAGATACTCCAACACAAGTAACTATGCTTATATTCCTTTGTTATTGTTTGGTCATTGTAACATTGTTACTAAAGTTGAAAAACGGATTCGAAAAAATATTAACAAAAGTTTAATTGTCATTGAATAAGATGCAATAATAATCCAATAAAATGAACTAAAAGTATTAAAAGAATCCAGATCAATATCAATAACCTCCGTTTTTACGGTAATCGTTACCTCGCATACATTCTATCTTAATAACCTTCATTTCGCAAGTGCGTTTACCGACAAAATATTATAACAATTATTATTTGGTTCAGGTGGAAGTCCGGGGTCAAATATACTCGAAGCATATTATGATCGCAGATTATGTTCTGCCTAAATTCCAAATGGATATGGATATACCTAAAGAGGTATTGTTTAGTGAAGGCTCTTTCAATATAAACCTCACAGCAAAGTAAGTAATGAGACTTAAAATAAATATCATGAAATACATATATTATCAACTACTTACAAACTCTTTACCTAGATAACTTCTTACAGTTTTTAAAACTTCCTATTAACAAGATGTTCATTGTTATATATAAATGTATGTTCATTGTTCATTACTCCTACAATAGACATTTTTATCTATTCCCATCTTCGTCGTAAGGCTAAATTTTTAAATATTGACCCTATTAAAATAGGATCAACGATTACCACGAAAACTAAAGCAAACTGCAAGTTGTGTGATTCCCAAGAAAACGTATTTAAAATCTTATAGATTTATGAATGACAAAAATTCTCCTTTACAGACATTTCAACGGACTCCCAGTATCAGGTGAACTCACAATATCTGCATACGCAGTGTTCTTCTCGAATCTTCTACAGCCCGTGTTTTCGAACCCCGCTCGTAAAGTGATCGACTTCAATGGCAATGCCATAGTTCCCTTTAACTTGAAGACTGACCTCGATCTAGCCGAGGACGCCGCAAGACCACTAGTAGTTGAGGCTGTACTAGAGGAAAAAGATACTTTAATAAAACAAAATGTATCTACGAGGATATTGCTGTTACGTACTCCTTATCGATTGAAAATCACAGCGCCTGACTATTTCAAGCCAAGGCTGCCTTTTAATGTCCAAGTAAGTGATCTAAGTCTTTTTACATTTATGAGGCGGCTGTCCCTTTTTTAGTCTGCTGGTCATAAAGAGTATTTATGATAAAGCAAAAGCCAATCGTTCTCCAATCTGTACAATTAAAACCAAACCTTTTATTATATTATTAAAGTTAATGATGATCAAAATCTCAGCTAGCAACGTTCATAATTGTCCCTGACAGTTATTATTAGAACAAAGTTCCAAGGGCTCCAAAAACTTATACACTAGTGCACACATTTCATTGAGACTGTAGAAATAAAACTCCAAGAAATCAGTAAAAGAAAGACGCAGAGAAATATAGATCCAGTTTTTTGCCAACATTTATTTTTTCTCTACAGATTGAATTGGTAAATTCAACTGGGCATACATTAGACGTATCAGACGAGGTTTCAGTAGAAAGACTATGGGATGACGGCGCTCCAGTTAACGTCACCAATATTGCTCTCAAGAATGGATTCGCTATGTACTCTATAACACCTGATATTGCTCACACTAATTCGACCCTTAATATTGTGGTAAGTGATGTAGGGATCGAAATAAATCAAATGAATTTATTTATTTGTTAAAGAGATCAACTATCAACAACATTATAGAGCCTTTTTGGCGGCCAAATGTGTAATTGAAATTAATAATTGCTCTATTCAATCTTAATTAATAATTAATTACTTGGCATATCTTAAATTTGAAATTTAATATTTTTTAGTTGATGGATTTTTTATTTCAAATTTTTCGAAACTATAGTAACTAGTTATGATGATAATAATTGTAATAGAAAATTTTCTTTGATTATGATGCTTTTTACAGGTAAAATACAAAGAGGTATCAGAGCGCATAGTTAACGTTCAAAAAAGTCTATCTCCTGGAGGACAGTACATCACTTTAGAAGTGCTATCCAGTCATACTTCAGTAGATGACAAGATACATGCGAAGATAGTAGCCACAGAGCCTATGGACATTATTCATTATGTTGTTATTGGAAGAGGCGATATTGTCGTCGCTAAATCGCTAGAGGTAAGTTTTTGGATTTAAAGTATATGCAAATTGGAGTAAACAAAAAATAATAAGTACTTTAAAAAAATAATCTGAATAGCATTTCGATAGCCTGCTGCATAGTTCAGCTAATTGTTGCTTACGTAATTACAGGATATCCGATGTACATACATACTTTTAAATTTAGTGAGGGTTAAGATGATTTTTTTAATGTGAATTGTATAATATATATTCGTATATTCGTATTTACATATTAAAAAAGTAATTCATTCAATCGCTATTATATCTATGTTCTTGGAATTACCCTGGATACATTTTAAAATATCAGAAATGGTACCTGAACAAAAAACCTGCTACGTGCCTAAGCCTAAAACAATTTCTTTCAGTTAAACCCACCTCTCCGTACAATAGACATTACTATACCAGTATCATCAGCCATGGCGCCAGGCTGCACGTTACTAGCGTGGTACCCACGATTGGACTCCGCTGATCGGCTGCTTGCTGCCGCTGTATATGTGCCTAATGATAAACTGCTGCAGAATAAGGTAAGTTTTATAGGTAGTAATTTTATTGGAGGTGAAATTTCAAAGACGTTTACTTACGTTACGCAAACGTTACTTTGTTAAGTTGCAAAATGTTAAACTTCCTTTGCTCTATCATTCAATACTCAAAAGGCCATACCTTCACCATAGCTATAATTGTTCACAGGCCACAGCCCAGAATATTATATTCTATATTCTGAAAATTCTGCCATAACCAAAAAATCTGTTCAAAAAGGGTATTGCTATCAACTGAATGCTTCTAATTCTGATGCAAAGATCAGAAAATAGAAGATCTCTTTTTATTATTTCGTTTATACCCTATGAATTATATTTATTTTATTTTTATAGGTGACAGTTACTCCCGTATCTTCGAGTTCAGTATTCCGACCCAACGGTTTGGTCGAGTTCCGTGTGACGGGAGAGCCTGGTTCCCAAACTGGGTTACTCGGAAGCGATGTGAAAGCCATCGCTAGTGGCCTTGCTGATCCGTTAGGAAGTGGGCTGGATATGCATACGGTGAGTTTGCTACTGTTTACCAGTTCATTTGTTGACGAAAAAGGTGAAGTGACATTTGTTGACGAAAAATTATGCTCCTTAAAAATTTGAACTATTTCATAAGAGATACTTATAGTAAAATAATTCAGGCTTAACTTAGTAAATATCTAAGACGACGCGATGGCAGGAAGGAAGGTGGAAGATCGAAGTCTATATTGCCTTTGGGAATAACACATCTATTATAGAACCTACATGAAATTAATTAATTTTCATAATCATGTGCTCATGTGCTGTTATAAAATATTAAATTACAGATCGAACGAGAAGTGGAGAGTTTCATTGGTATAAAGCACTCCATTTTCAAAAACGAAGACACATTACCGGGAATGGGTTTTGATTTGGGCGGTCGCTCTACTGCGGACGTTTTCCATGTAAGTAATTAAAAACGATAGTAGGTAATATAATTTTGATTATTATAAAATTAGTCATTATGTATTTGTAGGATATGTTTTAATTTTAATCTGCCTTTTCTTACAGAATGCTGGTGTTGTGATTTTAACTGATGGAATTGTTACCAGTAATGTACAAGGTACTACTTTTTATTGATTTATAATTCTCTTGATATATTATGTAAAGTGCGTTCATTAAAGACAGACGTTTCACGTTTTCAAATTTTTGTTGATCGTTTAATAAACCGAAATTATAGATTATAGAAGTTATCTTCATGTTCTTTTTGTATTCGTATCGACGTGCACCACTGTTCACACATTCTTCCCTTTGATTACGTTCGAAAGACTTAAACGAATCTCAAGGGAAAGCGAGTGCACTGTTTACATATGCGTGTCGCTATCCACCTCTCTAATCACCTATTCACGAAAATGTGAATGCATCATCAAATTAAAGTACTTACTTACTTACTACTTACTGGAGTGGCGCAGGGACCCAAAGTGAGTCTTGGCCTCCGACAATAAGAGCCATCAAATTAAAGGGGACTTTTAATTTATACAGAACCAGAAGCAATAGAAACCGGTACACGTGCGCCAAGTGCTGGCCCTTACGCATTCAGCCGTGTTCCCACCCCGCCCTCCCCGCGCCTGCACCTCGCCGCCAGCGCGCACAACACGTGGATGTTCAACAATTTGTCTATCGGGTGATTATTATTTTTCAACATTTTCAACCTTTTAACTATATGCTCCAAATCTTGTTTTCGAATGGCAGAAATTCTTCCCACTAATCTTCATCACCAATTTCAGCTCTTTTAAAAATACTTTTTAATATTTATCAAAATCGATACTACGATATAGCTTGGAAACGAAACAAAGTCATCAATTTATTTTTATTTTTTTTCGATATTTAAAAATTCTTATTTCAACTTAGGTCATTATAAACAAATACTCAAATGATATGAATTTTTTAACAGTAACAATAGCTAGCTAACAATAAAAATATTTTCAGAGACGATGGCAAAGGTTCCAGGGAGGGTTGGTCACCATTGACCCCCGGCAGTTGGTCCGTAGGAGCATTCGCTATACATCCTACCTTAGGTCTGGGTCTTGCACCTCCACAACAATTCACTACCACAGTCCCATTGACAATAACAGCTGAATTACCCGAAACACTACAAAAGGGAGAAACCTTAGCTGCTGTAGTCACGTTGAAAAGTTCCCTATCTGTGGACACGTCTATTGAAATCACATTCCACAACTCCGACCAATACTTCGAATTCGAACCCTTGGAAAATACGATCGAGTCTACGAAAAGTGAGTTCAATATTTTAACTTTTCCTTAAAGAAATGTAAATTACGTGGAAATGTGGGTGGGACTTAACTTTTTTTCTTATTTCCAGAAATCGAATTATTCCGTCGTCTACGTCTAACAGTTCCAGCGCGTGGTTCAGCAAGTACTGCGTTTTTGGTCAGCGTCGTGCGTGTTGGGGAAGCGCCTGTTATCGTTGAGGCCACTGGGAATGGCGTTTCCGCTTCTCTGTTTAGAACTATTGATGTTAAGGTACTTTGAATTAATTTGCTCGTTAAAAATGTTGCTTTAAATTGTGTCAGAAATTGAAAATTTTTCGTATACTCATTCATTTATCAACTTGAACATCACATTATTTATCTTTTTCAAAATTTACCCACTGTATAATTTTCTAGCAATTTATGTACTGTAAATTCATAGGCAACCTCTAAAAGAAACCTTATTTTATATTTAAATGTGTAAATTATCCTCACACAGGACGGCTACCAAGAAGAAGTCTGGTCGTGGTCTCTCCTCGACGCTCGACGTGGAGTGGCCCGCGCTAATATATCTCTATCTCCTGCACTCGGAACAAGAGTTAATGCTGTATCTTTGGAAGCAGCTGGAGATCTAATGGCTAACTCCTTCCGTGCGTTGAAAGTTCCCGCCACTGTTGCTGCTGATGCTGCATATGCGTTACGACCATTGGCTAGAGCTTGCATACTGCTGGACTATCTTCAGGTAAGCTAATTTGTTTGGAGTGTCGCTTCTGTTCTCTGTTCTGTTCTTTTCGCGTCTCCTAAAATCCGCAAACTACTGCGTTTTTGAAAGCTTCTAGAAACATATGGCCAACTCCTTTGTAATGTTGGAGGCTCCCACTATATCGCTCTCTTTATTAAATAGATCTACCATAATAAAATCTCAATATTTTTAGGAGACAGAGCAAGGTGATGAAATAACAATATCCAAAGAGGCGCGTGCTCAAGCTTCATTTGGCTATCAAAGGTTGATGGCTTTCCGCAAACCAGACGGATCTTTCTCGCAAGAAACAGGAGAAGATGCTGAGTCAGATGTCTAGTAAGTGATAAAGTCTATCAAGAATAAAAAAAATAATGTTGTTGTTCGAAAATAAATGTTTGATTAGTTTTATTTTATTTTATTAATGATTTGTTGTAAATAAAATCAAACGAAATGGTTCAAAGCACTTACTACTATTGATTGCCAAAGCATACCTTAAATACATAATTATTTAAATGTTTTCAAAAATCACCTTCACAACACCTATACAGCAATTTCCTTTCAATTAATAAGGGTGTACACTGTACATGCAAAGAAGACTTATATCAGCACTGAAGACTCACATAAAGTGACTATTCCAGTATGACAGCAACAGCAGCTCGCTGGCTGTCCCGCTCGAGCCGCTACGTGCCAGTAGCCCCGGCAGCCGGTGGAGCAGCTCGTTGGCTCGCAGCAGCGCAGGGAGCAGACGGCGCTTGGCCCGCACCGCCCGCGCCGCGACGCAATGCACCCGCGCTACAGACATATGCGCTCACTGCGCATGCGCTGATCGCACTGCTTGATACTAAGGTATGTTATGTGGCTAGGTGGTTACAAGTCGTGTCAAGTAAAAAGAACGCTGACGGTTAAGCTGCGCATTGGCGATTTATCGGTCTATTTGGTGTTATGAGGTGGTATAAGAATAACAAATTGGTAGTTGTGAAGCCACGATTCGCGAGCCTAGTTCAAAAATAAAATAATCGGCACATAGCTTTCGTGCAAAACTCGACCCATGCGCAAACACACCCCATCACTTTTTACCAGCGTTCTTTTTACGTGACGCGTACTATAGTTTGTGTTTTAATCGAGCTCTACGCATTGCTCGGTTAATGTAGGTACAGTATGGTGTGGTATCTACACCAGTTTCGCCGAGAGAATTAATTAACGCAACTTGAAACATCGTGCGTGAGAATGTTCTTTTTTGTTATTGAGCGTCCTCACACTTCACAAGTTTCACTATGCTTATGTTAGTGATGATTGATATGCATAGTGAAACTTGCATTGTTTTACATAATTTCGTTTGAATTTCAATTAATTAAATATTTACTTATTCATTTCATGACAATATCAGAACATATTTGTATTAATATACAACCAAACTTATCACACAGGATTCACATTAAACCAAAAAAAAATGTGTGGTTTCATGAAACCACGGTAAAAGTGAAACTTTCCGAACACTGCTTTATACCTACTCGGCAGCCGACCGTCACGTGACATGCGCTACACAGACCAAAGTTTGAGACGATGTAATAAAAGTTTCACTTTAAAAATTTAAATACAATTAAAAATTCAACATACTTTCCACAGGGCAGCGAAGTCCTCTACAAAAACGCAATCAACAAAGGCGTGGACTACATAGCACGTCACCTCACCGACGAGTTGGACGCACAGGTACTCGCACTAGCGGCCGCTGCACTTGCTGCTGCAAGACACCCGCAAGCCACGCGAGCTTTAGAACTTATGGATAGATACTCTAATACCACTGGTATGTGTGAAGTTAATTGAATTGTTGTTTTTAGGGTTCCGTAGCCAAAATGGCAAAAACGGAACCCTTATAGTTTCGTCATGTCCGTCTGTCCGTCTGTCCGTCTGTCCGTCTGTCACAGCCGATTTACTCGGAAACTATAAGTACTACAGTGATGAAATTTGATGGGAATATGTGTTGTATGAACCGCTACAAAAATATGACACTAAATAGTAAAAAAAAGAATTGGGGGTGGGGCCCCCCATACATGTAACTGAGGGATGAAATTTTTTTTTTCGATGTACATACCCGTGTGGGGTATCAATGGAAAGGTCTTTTAAAATGATATAAAGTTTTCTAAAAAACATTTTTCTTAAAGTGAACGGTTTTTGAGATATCAGCTCTCAAAGTCGTAAAAAGTATGTCCCCCCCCCTCTATTTTTATAACTACGGGGTATAAAATTCTAAAAAAAATAGAGGTGATGCATGCTAATTAACTCTTTCAACGATTTTTGGTTTGATCAAAGTATCTCTTATAGTTTTTGAGATAGGTTGATTTAACTGTAATTTATTATATTTGCTGCTACGGAACCCTTTGTGCGCGAGCCCGACTCGCACTTGGCCGGTTTTTTTTTTTTATTGTGTGATAGGGAAGCGCTTGACCACGATCTCGCCTGATGGTAAGCTGAGATGTGGCCTATGATGGAGCGCGCTTCCCTAGAAGGTACCCGTTCACTCTTCGCTTGTTGTACATACAACTATCTTACTGTAGTCTGTACTGTACTGTACACATCGGAGACAAACGATCCTATCAATAAGTTTAAATATATAACTAAAAATATGTCAGAAAACTGCAGAAATCAGAATAATATAATCAATTAAAGATGAATTAAGTGCATTAAAGTGTCCTTTTTCTTCAATTCCAAATAATTCTACCTTGTTGACATTTCAGCTCCTTATAATTTGCGAACTTAACCTTTTAAAGTTCAAGTCAATTCAAATAACGAAACTAACATGAAATGAAATGATTTTTTTCCAGCATCCGCACTATTTTGGTCTCGCAAGCTCCCTGGGTCCGAATGGAGAAACCCTTGGCTAAAAGGGAACAGTTTGGAAGCGTCCACAGCAGCATGGGCTCTTCGCGCCATGTTAAACTCCAGGCTGGTGGAAGAAGGTGTTCCAGTAGCTAGATACCTTCTACAGGCTCTAGACCCTCGTGATCAGGATCCTGATGTTGTAAGTATCGCATTATCTTCAGTTAAAATTGTTTTTTTTTTCATACCCTTTCTGATGAATATCTATCATTTTCCATTATATAAATTCGCTTTTGGATGGCATATTATCCAAAAATCTTCGGCAATATTAGGTATTATTTGATACTATTGATATGATTGCATTCCCATTACTGATATAAAGGTAATTCTTTGTCGAAATTTACAGTTGGATGCACTGGCACAATTTGCTGAAGCGATAAAAACGTCCACTAAGTTGAGGGTGGCAGTCAATGTGACTGGCTTCGAAGAACCTCGCCAGTTTAACATCGACAGTGATAATGCCCTTATCATACAAACGCAATTGGTAAGTAACTTAGGTAAAAGAAAACCTATTTAAGATAAATTAATTGTTACTCAGAAATAAAATATTGTTCACTATATCTTTAGATACGCAACATCAGATCAGCGAGTGCGATAACAGAAGGGCGAGGGCTCGCAGTAGTAGGGCTCAGTGCTAAAGGCAGCACCAACGTGACTGCTGCTTGGCCCAGATACACCCTTGACCCGAGAGTAGACCAAGTTTCTACTAAGGATCGTTTGCAGCTTTCAATTTGTATTGGGTAAGTATCCAGGGTTATGGGATTTGTCTAAAAATTTATTTTTCTAATATCCTATTAAAAAAAAGGTCCTAATTGCTGCAATTTTCTATATCACATCTAAAAATTTGGTTTTGTTGTCGATCTGTACTGAATGATATCTTTCGTATTAAATTTTCTCATAATTATTCATACTTATGATAATATTTATACTTTATTTATTTAATTATTTTTGCTTTATTTTGTAGATTCGTGCCAGTTGGAAATGAAACAGAAAGTGGTTTAACACTCCTCACTGTGCAGCTGCCGTCGGGCTACCTTGCTGACATTAACACCATTACTGAACTTACGGTAAGTTATTTCAGGTAATAAATTATTTCAACCACTTTATATGTAGTTAAATTAATTAGCTTCACTAAACTATAACGACTGTTGATCATCGATCCCAGGTGGAACAGTTTTATGTGTAATGAGCAAAACTAAGAAGAATCTTTCGAACTGATATTAATCGAGTTATTTTTCACAACTACCCACAAAAGAGACTTTTGTTTTTCCATTATTTTTTAATGTTTTTTAGTTCAATATTTTGATGGTTCTTTTTTATTTAGGTCGTATGTAAAGTATATTGTTGTTTCAGGCTGCTCGTCACATAGTGGGCGCGCGGTTACGAGCGGGTGGAGCACGTGTAGTGGCTTGGTTACGTGCATCTCGCGGTGAACGATGTGCTACATTGGCCGCGCCTCGAGCTCTGCCGGTTGCTAGGCAACGCCCAGGTTGGGCCACGCTAATGGACTTGTATGATTCGAGTAAGTATACTTCTGTTTGAGGACGGTTTTTATTTCATGTACAAGCAGGTCCATGGTTAAATTCGTTTTAAAGGTACCTATCTTATAAATAATGATGACAATTTAATAATTGTTCATTTTTCTAAAATTTAACAAACAAAAATACTTTATTGTGCATCAAAATAATATGTAAAAAAGTATAGATATAAAAAAAGTAACAGTTGAGCACAAGAGCTGGTCTTATCGCTACGGCAGCGATCTCTTCTTCACAACCTGGTGGTCAAATAAAAGTGATAGTAGAAATCATTAATAGAATAGAACACACAGTCAGATAGTTTTTGAAGTGAAAACTTCTTTAGCGGCGTTGAGCACTTTTTCTGTAATGGATATAAAATCTTAAACTCGCGTCAGGACACGTGACCTGATCGAAAAAGCGTAAGACGGATAGCATTCCAAAATATCAAACATGCTCAGTGTTAATAATCAAGTTTTCACTTCTGCCGGCACTCCCGGAGTGCAACCCGTCTTTTTTAAATTCTGATTTCACTATTTATCATAACACTACTTGACCCTTAGGCCACCGCGCGCGCATGTTCTTCCGCGCAGTATCGAGCAGCGCGTGCGACGTGTGCCGCGCGTGGGCGTCGTGTGCGCGCGCGTGCGGCGCACTGGCCCCGCAGCGCGCGCCCGACGCTACCCCCACTCCCGCGCCTGATGCCGCGCGTGCGCACTCCCCTGTACTTAGTGTTGTAGTGGGATTGGTGCTAGCGCTACTGCTGAAATGCTAACAATTATAGTATGAAAAATGAAAAAAATGAAAAATATATTTATTTATAAACCAAATGTTTTTACACAGATACACTTAGATTGACGTTGCTCGCTTTACACATATTGGCTTAATCTATGTTTATTAAAAAGGATTCCCTATAGTACCCACACTAGGCGAGCCTGTATCGTGGGCACTGTTATTACGGGCAATATTACACGGACCGCTTCAAGAAGTTGAGACCGACGGCTTGAAGCCGCGACAACGCGGTGAACTTTAGACATTCATTGACTGCCGTACACGGACTGCTCGAGCCGTCGCGACCGCTTCAAGCCGTCAACTGCGCAGTTTGTAGCGATAGCTCGAGCAGTCAACGACCGACCGCTCGAGCAGTCCGTGTAGCTCGCTCAGCCGTTAACTGCTCGAGCTGCCCGTGTAGAGCCGCTCTAACTGTCCACCTCCTCCGCCCCGCGCGCTTGATGCCGCGTATACACACTCGCCTGTATTTAGTGTTATATTGATTTGACGTGGATTTGCGCTAGCTTTACTGGTCCGATGTTAAGAACTATACCAATTGTACTCCTCTTAACATCTCCGCCTCCACTCGTTAGTTTTTTCTTAAAAGATTAGGCACAAAAACAATCAATAAATACCATAAAAGTGTTGTTTTTATGACAATAGATACGCGTGTTGCACGCTGTACGTCATCGATGGAACATATTTAGTGTTATATCGGGCTAGCGCTAATGTAATAAAGTCCGCTGCGATCTACAGCACCTCCGCGTAAGAATTGTAGTGCTTGTAAATATCCAATGTGTACGCAGCACACCCTTCAGCAAAACTAACAGTGCTATTCGTAGTAGCTCAGTTGAGCTAAATAAGAATAGTTGCACTGCGACCACACATTTCCTTTCCTTATTACCTAGCTACCTACTAGTTATTATTCTGTGGTTATACTAGCAACTCTAGAACAATCATAAAACATTTCGATAATCCCAGGAGATACTGGTGCTCAAGACTGCACGATTATACGTAATGAAAAAAACAGTGAAAATTAACAGTGACTCGTCCCAAAAAATAATCTTCATGAGAAAATATTTTGAAAAAAAATAATGAATAAAATGTTACGCGGATGATACGCATTAAGCAATCATTTCTTGTGATATAATTAATATTATTAAGTAGGTACTAATAATTATCATACTTGTACTAATTAAAAATATGTATAAAAACAAACTTAGTCTTCCGTTTCTTCTATACCTAGTCACAGATATTCCTTGTTGAATTGTACATGATTTTTATTTTTATATATTTATTTAGTGTACTTATAAACTTAGAATTTATATAATGCCTCACCACTGTACACTTATGCTCCTGAAAAATACTATCACATATCGTTACATGGCAGCTTTAGATTGTAATTTATAGCATTTTCTTCATCATATGACGAAACAAGACGTATTAAATGCAGAAATTATGTACAAATATAGAAACTGCTAAGTAAACTATATACTTATAAAATATTTACAAGAAATATAAAGAAAATAAAATTACTTCGCATTTATTATATTTAATGTGTATACCTATGTATAATGCTATCGCATTCCTAGCTCTACCTTTTAAAAGGTTTATGAATCTTTATACTTACTATATTTCTGTACAATTATAAGAATAATAGATCATAATTAATATAAATAATATTAATGTAAATAACTCTAGATATAAGCTGAATTGAAATGAAAATAAAAACATCACAATCAAGCCACCTATTATTTTATTGAAATTATATATTTAAAATGTGTAGGTACATTTTTACTTTCAGAATATTGTACTTGAAGGTTTTAGGAAGAACTTATAAAATTACTCTTTTATATTTTATTTAAATTAAAAATCTAATTTTGATATTATCCAATGGAAGAAGCCAAGTATAGAGAAGGACATCGTAAGTGGAACAGCAGTAGCCTTTATCCAAGCCCATAAGCTGAAACAAGAAACAATTATTGTTATTATCCTCATTTTAGGTATATTTAAGCTTTCGTGCAATTAGTACCTATGTAATACAAGCGTACATAATATACTTTTTACATACAACTAGCTTTCCACCCGCGGCATCGCCCGCAAAGAAAAACCCGCATAGTTCCCGTTCCCGTGAGATTTCCGGGATAAAACCTATCCTATGTCCTTTCTCGGGTATCAAACTATCTCCATACCAAATTTCAGGAATATTGGTTCAGTAGTTTAGGCGTGATTGAGTAACAGACAGACAGACAGAGTTACTTTCGCATTAATTTACATATAATATTACTATGGATTATTCGTGTCAGCGTACTTCGTTCTTTTAATCGCAGGAGCGGGGTTACACATTAGCGAATATACATACTTAATATGTGTTTTGATTTTAAATTATGTTATCTTTGGTGAAATATTAGTATAATTGCACGTGTACTTCAACATTTTTATGCCTCTTTTATCATCGTCATCCTAACCATATCAAAGTCATCAATAGTAAATAATCTTTCACCACAATCAACCTATAAAATTATGACTAATACGATACTTACTCATATGGATCATCTGATATATAAAACGGTTGCGTAGGCAGTAGGCCACAGTCCGCTATGTATACACGCATCGTTGGACGATCATCTATATCTGTGGGCGTGTGCTCTATCACATGCACTAAATCTTGACCATCAACGACCTAAAATATAATACATTCAAATGTTAAACGAATAAAATATAAGACTATCTACAGTTTAGGTATTTTACTAGGTAAGTAATTAAAATGAAATTTTCATTTTAGCAAAGTGGTAAATAGTATACACACCTACGAATTTTCTTTTGAATAAGGTAGGTAGGTACTTAATATTATAAAGCTGAAGAGTTTGTCTGTTTGAACGCGCTTATTCTCAGGAACTACTGGTCCGATTTGAAAAATTATTTCGGTGTTAGATAGCCCATTTATCGAGGTAGGCTATAGGCTATATGTATATCATCATGCTAAGATGATAAGAGTAGCGGAGCAATGCGGGTGAAACCGCGGGGAACAGCTAGTAATAACTATGTAGATACCACATTTGAAAAGTAGGTATCTTACTTATTAACTAGTTGATGTATAATGTAAACGAAAAATTTAATCATTTTTTATTTATAAAATAATTAGATGATATTACACCTACTTTTCCAATAACTGTATGCAAACCATCCAGCCATGGTGTTCCTTTAGCTGTTATGATGAACTGGCATCCATTCGTATTTTTACCTATAATGATAATATTATAACTGGCAATAAATAAAAAATCAAAAAGCTTAATTTACGTTGCATTATTTCTTTTATTTACATGATATTACGCAAATACAAACTCACCTTTATTAGCCATGGAAACAAATCCAGCTATTTTATGCTGGGTATCCAAATTCTCATCATCAAATACTTCACCATAAATGCTTATTGATCCGTTTCCATCATCGGAAACAACATCACCTCCTGAAAAAAAATTTAGTAAAAATTACCATTTCTATTTATCGATGAGGTGTAACAAGTTAAAAATTTGGTGAAATTATTATATAAGTGTGTAATTGTTTTTTTTTTCGTTTGGCTCGTAATTTTAAATTAACATGTAATTTAAAAGATTGAATTAAAAACAATACAATAATTCAAATTTCGAAGTGCCCTTGTGAATAGCTTCAATTTGTATACGTAGTATATTATTATTAGTCTGTGCTTCAATGCAAGAAATTGCTACGGTCCCATAGCAATCTAAGCTAAGGTTTAGATACTTACCTTGAATCATAAAACGTTTAATAATGCGATTAAAACTCGTGCCCTTGTATGATTTTCCGTCAATGCCTTTTGTGGCAAGTACTTTAAAGTTTTTCACAGCTTTTGGTGCCAAGTCCCCAAACAATCCAATAACTATTCTACCTATTGGCTTCTCTTCACTTTGTATATCAAAGAATACTTGATCGGTAACTCTGAATTGTCTAGCCTGAATAAACAGTTTTAATCATTTAAAAATATCATATCAGTCTAAAATATAATATTATATACGTTAAAAGTTGTTTAACTCAAAATATACTTATATATCTTCTCAAATATTATTGGTCTCTTATTGGTAAATGGTACATACATTTATATCCGTTATCAACTGTGCAAATACAACTTGGAAGAACACAAAGTGGAGATTCATTTTTAAACACATCCACCCTCTACACTGCGTTGTAAAATAACTGCTGCTGAGTATATCTTAATTTAATTACTTAGTAACAGTGAATCCCAACAAGTGTTACAAAATATTTAAATAAAATGTAATTTCTGGTTTATGTTTCATCATAACATTAATTTTATTATTATTTTCTTAGTATTTTATATATAATAATCTTAAACCCTACAGCCTGTCGGTCGTTAGAAATTATCTCTCCCAAATTGACCAATCTAAAGAAATAGGGCCTCTTACATGCTTTACCCGCGTTTAAAGGTAAAAGGATAAACGAATGGAATAAAGGAATAAAGGAAACGGATGGAATGGATATTAGATGCCGACTTTTTGTGAGGGTGTTCCCGGTGCAAGCTGTTAGCTGGCCTCAATAGTGCTAAAGTTAGTTTATTGGTCAAGCATGCTCTACTCCCACAGCGTCAACGATTATTTTGATTGCTTTTTATGTTATTTGAAGTGTGTAGTAAACAATTAATGTTTTACATAATATATTCCATATCGTGGAAAATTTATTTGATGTTGAATATTATAAAATCTTTTGCATCAAAAAACCTTGCATCCAAACGATCATGCCTAGCTACTGTCAAATGTCAATGTCATTTGTCAACATACGATTTAATTTGTAAAATATTTTACGAAAAATTGATTAGCAAAGTCCGCAAATAAACAAAACACAGGAATCAATAAATCCGTAGAAAAGTAATTAAAATACTGACAAAGAGGCAAGAATTTCAAAATTAATAATTAATACTTGAATTAAACTATCTATTTTCTAAAAAAATATTAGAAATGACTGTTAACAATACAATTGCACATCAAAGATTAATTCTTAGCGGTGATCGCGAAAGGTATGTAACTTTTATTTTGTTCTTTATTATAATTTAACGTATGTCTACGGTGAAATATCTCAAACTTGTTATGTAGAAAGTAGTACCTGAAATATTGTTATGTTACATTATGATACTGCAATCAGCGCATAACACTAACGGTATTAATAAGTAGGTATTGATTTCTTTGAGATGGTGAAGCTAGTTTAAAATGAATCGCATTTAAAAGCTTTATTGTTTAACTACACTCGAGTGTCAACTGAATAAAAAGTAATGTATCTCAGTACCAAATCCAACCAGCTGTATTTACATCAAAGATTATCAAGATGCCACACATTCTTACAATCTTTCGTGTTTATAATATTAGTAGGATTTTGCATTTTATGTCAAAGTACATGGATGTATAGAAACTGATATACTGTTTAAAATGCTTTAAGTAATTTACTCTACTACTTAAAGCACAAAGAAATCCAACTAATAAAATAATATAAAAAGTTGTATTTGAATCATAAATTGACCAGATTTTTCGTCTTAAATAATTGAATTCAATCTCTTGTTATTGAAAGGAACTGATTCATTTCTTGATATATTTTTTTTCTAGATTTAAGGAATTACTGAGGAAAAGATTGATAGAATGTGGATGGCGAGATCAAGTAAGAATGTTATGCCGCGATGCTGTGAAGGAAAACGAAAGCAACAACATCACTTTTGATATGCTCGTCTCGAGAGTTACACCAAGGGCAAGGGCTTTAGTTCCAGATACTGTGAAAAAGGAACTACTGCAGAAAATTAAAACACATTTACTTACACAAAAGGATCAATAATTTATGAGCTTGTAATTTGTTTAATCAATAAAACCACTTATATACCAACCAACAGTATATTTTATTTATAAACATTTTAACCAAAAAATACATATTGCTTAGATAATACTGCTAATAGATCATTTACCTGAACATCATGACTGCTTTCACTGTCATGGCTTTACAGAACAAAACAACAAATGCACATTGTAGTAAATGTTAGTACATATATCATTGTCTTAATTGAAAGAATGTGCAGTGAACTATGGAAAATGTCTTTTACATTTGAAATGCTTCAATTATATTCTAGATTAATAACTGAAAACAGCCAATTAATTTCGACACCACAAATGAAAACTACGAAAACACATATTGCAAAAGATTTTTGAGCAAGTATTATATTTGAGTAGATTTTTATTTTTTTACACAACAACACTCATATCAATTATAATATATTTGACATTACAACAGTTTCAACAGACAAGCAGTTTCAGATCTAATAAATTATTATAATACATGTAGACCGGGAGATACTGACACAAAATTTCGAGTCATTTGTAACAAGGATGGCGGTTCTACAGGGGTCTTAGTACGCAATGACAAAAAGAAAAATGATGGTGTGAACGCTGGTACCGGTGGCTTAGTCGCGTGGGCGTTTGTCGAACTCGTCGGAAAAATAGCGAAAGTCAAACCATTTGTAACACAAAAATTTTAGAATTTACCGATAGCCCATAAAAAAGTAGTAGGCGGTAGTGTCATGCCATACTTTTCCGGTGTGACTTACAGCCCGCCATACCGATGCGAATGTGTTGATTTAAATAAAACAATAATTCAACCATTTGTACCAGGCTAACTTTTGCACAGGTAACTATCGTCGTGCAGCCATTTACGAAAATCGCCATGCCATACTTTTCGGACGATTCCAAATGGTCGCCATACCGCCGAAAATCTGCAAAAAATTTTTACTTCGCCAAACTTTTTGTACCAGTATTGCATTTGGATTTTTGGAGAGTATTTGATAAAATGTGACCATTATTATATTTGCCATACTTCTAGTAGGGGGAAAAAGTGCTGTCATACTTGAAAACTTAATTTATTATTAATTTATATAAGTGAAGATTTCCAACACATAGATCTTTGAAATTTTGTATTTATATTTGTTGATCCTCAAACTTACAGGAAAAATAAGTGCCATACTGTTACAAATCGTTTGACTTTCGCTATTTTCCGACGAGTTCGACTAACGCCCACGCGACTAAGCCGCCGGTACCAGCGTTCACGCCATCGTTTTTCTTTTTGTCATTGCGTACTAAGACCCCTGTAGAACCGCCATCCTGTTACAAATGACTCGAAATTTTGTGTCAGTATCTCCCGGTCTATGCATAGCTATACAAAAAAAATAAAATATAGGTTTTCACAAAGACGGCTGAGCTACGGATTATGTTATTATTGTACTTGTGTAACTTTTCCTTTATGAAAACTATAAGCTGTACAAATAAAATTACACCTAAAATTCACCCGCTTTTATGATACAATTATTTTTAATTACATAAAATCCCAACCCTATTATGCAAATAAAAATTTATAGGTATATTTTTATATAAATCAGAAAACATAATTGCAGTCAATAAAAAAGGAGAAAAAAAAATTAAAAAGTTTAAATTGTAGAATTAAATATAAATGCAGTATGAAACTGAATTTCAATTTAAAAATAAAATAATGAGCAAATAGATTTCTTAGTTTAATATACTTAAAGCTTCAATTGCCTGCCAATGTTAATACATTTGGGTAATTATACATTTAATGTAAATTTTTATTGTATACAAAGATATACAATTGGAATGTTTCATGGACTCGATAGAACAATACCTTTCTTAGGTATTCATATATTTCTGATCACAAACAACTTAATACATATAATATCAGTACTCTCTTACATAACATCTAGTAGTTATTTCCACTTACATATTTGATTATTATTAATCTACTTAAAATATACTACATTATTAATTCATTTACACAATACTGCCAATTAGTTATGAGCAAATACATGGTAAATGTTTTGTTAAGCTGCTATTCACGATTCAATTAAAATAGTATAACATTAATTTTGTGTATAGATAAAAACTTACCATGTTTAATCTGGATTTATTTTAAGTTTCACTACTTACTATATGAAATAAATTTATATTTTACATGCATTCATATTAATCACATTCTCATTCTTAACTCATATGTTATTTATTTTTATTGAATTGTGCAATCAATTAATAGTTTTTTGTCTTTCTCTTACTATTATCTACCTATTGACATAATATTCAGAAGACTTGGGATTCTTATATATAGACGAACTAAAGTCTGATATTTAAAAAAATGTATTGTTTAATAAACCAATGTAATATTTGTAGCAACCAGGTTTTTGGAATATAAACGTAAGATTATTCTAGCTACAATAAGTTGTGCAAAGCTGCAGTGGGCAATCATAAAAAGTATAAGAGATTCTCAAACTTAAAAATAAATAAAAAATAACGCTAAATTGAATACCTACAATGAAAATTAAAAGTATAGATAAGGCATGCAGATTAAGACTAATATATATGTGTAGCAATAACAAGCCATAACATAATATTTATGTTATCCAACATGGCATAATAAAATTTCGAAATAAACAACACAACAGTATTCGCTACTATTGGCTATTCACAACCCGCGTAAACTCACGCTCAGTTTGATTCCTTTGGCTCTGTGTATTGGATCTGTTATGGTACTTTACTAAAATATTGTTTTCCAATTTTATATTTCCACTATCGACGCCATCGTCAATAATAATATATATTTTGTATACAGATTACATCAACACGATTTGAACAATACCGCTACTACAATTAGGCTACACTTAAATATTACCATAATATATAATGAGCAGCTTTAATTCCAGTCATATACATAATAATATATAAGATCTCAAATAATTCGCTAATAAAAATCAATAAAATTTTTCATTTGCTCCAAATATACAAAAAATACGATGTAAATACTTATTCTAAAGTCGTTTAGCGTAGCTGCATTCAACGATTGCTGTTTCAAATTTAAAGCACACGATTTACTAAATATAACATTTTTTATATAAATACATAATACACTGAATCAAAAAATTAAAAATGTAGCTGCAATAGTTTGTTTGTGGTGTTTATGATAAGATATGGCGATCGTTTTGGTAACAATGTGTGTATGGCGCTAGGCGGCGCGGGTGTTAGAGCGGGCGGCGCGGGCGCGGGCGCGGTGCGGGCGCGCGCGTCACCAGCACCAGCGCTGACGCGAGCGCCATGCGTACTGGCGCGCGGGACCCACCTGGCAATCTAGGGATTTGTGTATGTTTTTTTTAATAATGTTCATATTGTATATGGGAAAATGTTGGCAGAAATACCCAGGATGCCGTGCATGAGTGACGTTATTACAATAACTGTACTCGCAAACCAATGTAGAAATGAATAGTGGAGCGTAAAACGTGACTTTATTGGAATCAATTAAAAAAAAAAAAGAAATAATGAAACTTTTATATCGTCATTAATTAATAGATACATAACACCCTAAAGGCTAAAATATTGCTGCATATAGGAAGATTCATTCGCCTACTAATTTATTATTGACTAGTCGGTTTCCAACAAACATTTTTTTAATGTATTTTTTTATTATCACACTCACATCTCCATTTATCGTAAATATCAATACCACTACATACCTGACGAGCACGGAGGTGACGGCAGCGCGTCCGTCGGCGGTGGGCTCTATGGCGACGGGCTGCACGTCGGCGCGGCGCCGCCCGCCCGCTACCAGCACCACCACGCCCGCGAACGGACGCTTGGCCATGTGCAGCATCTGGTTACGAGAATTTGATTAAATCATTCACTGGTTGGACCTACTAGGTATTTGATTTAATTTTTGCCAGGATATATTATGTTTCTTCTAATCTAATACATACATTAATGGAAAATCCTTCAAAAATACTAAATAACGTAGTTTTTTGTACGGGATGAATTTACGTAATAAAAAAGGCAACCCTTATTTTTTTATTCATTGATATAATAAGTGTTTTTTTGTACTTAATGAAAGTATGTATAAAATTTATCAACATCAAGATCTGAATAATAATAAGTACAAACCTCGACTACGTGCCGCCTTCTCGCTCTCCGAACGTCTGCTGCTTGTTTCGCCTTCCACGCCACTACGCAGGCCGCCAGAAACAAAAAGAAACACGAGAAGAAAACTGAGAAGAACACGAACAAATCAATGTGCAGTTGATCTTGTCTAAAGAATACAATTCCGAAGCTCGCTGCGCCCTCTTCGGTGTTTCTCGCTCGGACTATGATATAGAATTTAGTATGGGTCAAGTCGTGGATGTTCTGCGGCAAAGTCAGTACAAGGCGGTTGCGGAGATTCCTGACACGCAATAGTACATTTCTCTTGTCCACTGTCACGTACGTCGCTAAATCTTTAGCAGTGTAATCTGCGAGGGCATACTCTATCTTATCGTAGTACCACGATACTTTAGACTTTTTGGGAACGTGATCATCGAAAGACGGCATTTTGCGGAATAGATCATGTTTATAGTAACTGGAGTCCAATTCAACGGCGTGTGCACCAGTTGACGAGTTAACAGATACTACAAAGGAGCTATCATTGGGACTCATGTACAAATCAACGGCCCCTTGCGTTACATCCACAATTACACGTATATCTACGTTCATGTATCGAGGATTAACTGCAACAAACACTGTTTGTCCCGGGTATAGGGGGCGTGGTTTGATTTTACATTCATCTGAAAAGAAAATTATTTTCATATGAAACTAATAAATAACTTAAATATACTTTATATTAAGACATGTGTCTTTTATTATGATAGAAATTATTATAACCAAAAAACCTTTCAAACTAACCAATTGACTTGCCATCAAAGCAGATCTTGTTCTCAATATTGATTGTCTTATAACACTGGTGGCCATTCCTGGGATCGCCCATATAAAGATCCTTGCACTTGACACATTGATAACGCCAGCATTCCTGAGCAGAGTTCTTGCTAGAGGAAGTGGTTTGGCACGAGACATCACTCTCTGTGTTGTTGCCACAATTACATTTCTCTCCTGTGACCGGGTCGCAAGTGTCGCCGTGACCGTGACATTCGCATCTGTACAAAAATGTTATTACAATTTATAAGTAGGTATGAATTGTTTATTGTGATTGGATAAAACATACATATGATTAACTGTAGTAGTCATAATCTATAAATTAAGTTGAAATTTAAAGCTTTTTTACAGTTAGACAACAAAAAAAATAACGTTCTTACGGTCGACAATCATCTCTGAAATCTTCGGAACCTCTAAAGTAGCCCTCTATGCACCGTTCACACCGAGGCCCGTCGGTATTGTTAGCGCATCTCACGCACCGAGCCTTTGTTGAAGACGCCCCATCTCTATAATAGTCCTCTAGATCCGACCCGCTCACGTCACGTGACGTCAGCGATACGTCATCGTTCGTGCACGTGGACGTGTGCCCGTGACAATACACAGAACATGGGATACATTGCCCGTTGTCAGTTGGATCGCCGACGAAATTTGGTTTACATTTCTCACATTGGCTACCCTAAAATTTTAAAACTTTAATTAATTGTCTTGAAATAGTAGTAAAAATGTAATTTTGGATTTTTTTCAGGTAATTATAAATTCTAATTTAAATGTATACTTAAATGCATAACATTCATAATAATATACTGTCATTACGGATAGTCAACATGCTTTAAATTATAGCCGAGCATCAAAAAGTGAATAAGCCTTGCAATAAGAAAATGCATATAAACAAAACACACTTACAATCGTATTATTATGACACTCGATGCACTTATCGAGCTTATCCGGTCCCTCACAATGCGAGTGTCCATTGCACTGGCACTGTATGGTGCAGTTGGCGCCCACATAGCCGAAGTCACACCGACACACGTTGGGCTGCACGCAGGCCCCGCGCACGCAGCCCTGCGAGCACACAGCCGCACACACACCGCCCACCCGCTTGTGGCCCTCGCCGCAAAGACACTCGTAACCGGTTGGTAAGTCGCGACACACCTGGGAATACATTCATTCTTGAGAATATACATATAAAACGGCTAATAAATATCGTCAAGGATTATATATTTTTTTTATAAAAAAGCGGGCAAACGAACTGGTGGTTCAGCCAGTATCGAGCGGTCACCACAAATAGGTTTGTGAAGATGTTGCAGGTCTGAAATTTAATCTTTCAAACTGTCAATTCCAAATAGAACCTGTTATTTCATTCATTAAAGTTATAGATAAATAAATTGATATTCTCACCTCTGAATCTGCTTTACATTGATGATGATTATTCTCACACTCATTTTCAGGTGGACATCGAGTGTAATGCCATGAGAATGTATCGTTTGTACCATTCGTTTCGCGCACATTCGAATAGACGGCAGCACATGTAGTGCGAGTTGAATAATCCAAGGGCGAATCTATAGACCCTTCAGTACAAACTCCTTCACCGTTCTCACCCTCGACAGCACACCAACCACAGTGCGAGTGATGTAAACATTCTGAACATTGATCGAAAGTCCCACACGGCGCTGGACATTTATTCTTATCAGCTTTCGTTAAAACTAATCCGCAAACGCCTCCCGCGCAATACAAGGGTTGATAGGCCGGTGAGATACACGTGCCAAGATAGCTAGCCCAGTGACATTCAGAGAATCCTCCCTCAGCACCATCGGAACTCAAACATGATTGACAATCATCATAAAGATGACATCGGCTAGGACACTCATCTCTATTAGAACCAAAATATGAATGCCCCAATTTTGTTGATAAGGAACGAATACTTGTGCGACCTTGTTCTTCCGTTAATATGCAAGTCCAGTTATAAAGTTCTGTAGAATCTGACGTTATCCGCGTTAATTGACCTTAAAATATAACATAAGACATAAATTGATTATTTCTACACATTTAATAGTTATCAACATCGGAAAAAAAGTACTAGTCATACCATCTCTATTAGCTAGCCTCGTCCAAGAACATTGACTGGAAACACATTTTTCGCAATCTGACGCCACACATCTTAATTCAGGACATTGATCAACGTCGCTTATGTACGTTGTTCCAGCGTTGCATTTCATACTTGTACACGATTCATCGGTAGGTACACATTCCCCTAAAAAATTTGAACATTAAAAAAAATACAACCAAAAAGTAATTTAAATAGGTAAAAAATATTTTTTTTGTCATACTACATAGTTACATACCAACTCCCGCAGCGCAAGTTTCACACCATCTGCAAGCCGGTTTTTCCTCAGGATACATTGGCCAAGCAGCAAGACAAGATGTGCAAGTCGTAAAGTTTTCACATGGTCTTCTTGCTACTAAATCGTAATCACACGCTGCGCCAGCATTAGTCGACACTCTATCGCTGCCTTCACATCCCGGTTTATCCACGGAATAACACTTTGTATACTCTCCAGTACTACAAAAACTGCATCCCATATGGCTTCGACACTCTATTTTGCTCGAGCTCCATAACGAACACAAATCTTCAGGTAATGTTATTCTTGTAACTTGGCAATTTGCGCTGCCCGTCCAACCACCAACTATGTATACGTTCCAATCATTTTCAGATTCCAAATCGATTGCCATCGCATGAGCTATAGTGCGTGGAGGTGGATGATCTAATACTGATGGACCTGGAATAAGAAGATATTTTAGCAAAGAAGTCAAAGGATTTAACAAAAAATGACAAAGTAATTAATATACAAACCCTTTGAAAGTTTAACCCATTGGTTACAACCATAGACATATGCAATTAGTGAATTAGATCGTTTATCCGGTATAGTTCGTCCTCCAAATACAATCATGTAATCATTTGTCGTAACAGCGGAATGTAAAAAAGTAGGCCGAGGTAAGTTTTCAAATACGTTAAGACCTGGAAATGTTGGTAATTCGCTCCACTTCTTAGTAGGATAATGGAATGAAAACAATTTGTTAGAAATCATTGTGCCATTGTAACTATACAAAATTCCTCCAAATATATACAGACTTTGCGAAGGTGCATGATAGACAGTACTGTGGCCAATTATACCTTCCGGCTTATAGCCCTCACAGTTTATTTTAATCCATTTTTTATTATCCAAATCAAATTCCCACATGTCAGACATGAAACCTTCCTCCAACGAAAACCCACCCACAAGTACTAAACTTTCGTAATCCTGGTATTTTTGTAATGTTAATGAATGTCCGGCAAGCGGCGGTGGCTGCTCTTCTTTATTTTTTATGTTACTCCATCTTTGATCTTTTAAACTAAATTGCCAAAAGTCGCGTAAAGTTTTATTTTGGCCTGTTTTTTCTTGTAAACTCAATCCACCATATATGTATATATTTTGTTTCGAATGGTAAATTTCAGCAGCATGAAAGTATCTCCCTTCTGGCATTTTTGCATCTGGTGTAGCTTCGACAGTTACTTGCATCCAAGTGTTGTTTTTGGTATCATAAAATCGTATATCATTCAAAGGTCCGTGCGACAAAGAATATCCTCCAAACATCCACAGCCCACGTCTATCAGCTACTAAACTATGGCCAAAACGAGGTAAAGTTTTTCGAAGATGATCTAATCCATCCGATAGAAAATCTGAATCAAATAGTTCTGTAAATACTAACTGGCTTTTGTCTAGTTTTAATGAACAATCGTCTCCTCCATAACCTTCATTACAAAGGCAACGCCCGTAGTTCATATCGCACACTCCACCATTAAGATGTCTACTGCAGTTATTTCGACATATTTCTATATTACAATCAAATCCACCAAAACCCTCTCGACATATGCAGTGCCTCTTATTGCATACACGTGGCCAAGTACAGTGACCATCACATGCTAACACTTGATATACGCCTTCGAACCCTTGATCGGGCTGACTCTGTTTGTAGTGAACAGTCAAGTTTCCACTACGAGCTTCTACTACCCCAGACGATGCTCCGTTACAAAATACTCCCAATAATTGGCTTTGTTGATTATTACTTAAATCAGGTACTCCACCTAAACCATCATAAACATATACAGCATTCTGATCACATGGCACATTTAAAGTAGAAGAATTTACGGTAAATTGAATAATTGCATCTCTAATTTCCTCCGCTGATATAATCCACAAACACTCTTTCGTTGGGCCTATACTCGTAATGTCCGGGTCAGTTTTATGCGAACCAATACCTTCGGTTTCGTTAGCTTTTAGCATGCCCCTTGGTTCACATTGATAGTAACATCTGCCGCCATGTCTGGGATCACCATAAAACTTGGGTTTGCATCGTTCACAATTTTGTCCTTCGGTATTATCTTTACATATACACTCACCAGTAGTGACATCGCAGATACCACGTGACTCGTCTCCGTGGTCATTACAGTCACATCGGCGACATCCCTGTCCGGTCGTTGCATTACCATGGCTACCGGGCTTACATGATTCACAAAACTCACCCTCTGTCCAATCTTGGCACTCATCACATCGACCAACTCCTGTCTTACAAAAGGAATGATTATGGCATCCACAATTAATCGAACAGTCTGCACCTGTCCACCCTAAATCACATTTGCATTTGTACTGCGGGGCTCCAAGACAATATCCGTGAATACAATTGTTGTAACATGTTCGCATACAACTTTTACGTCCGTCCCCTATATAACCCTGTTTACATTTACAAGTATACGATCCGTGCGTATTGTTGCACACCGCATGCTCATGGCAATCATGAAGCCCGAGCCCACACTCGTCAACGTCCGGACATTGTGCATAGGCCCATCCTGCATCTGTAGAAGTAACATTCAGCAGTGAAGCACAGTCTATATGAGATCGAGTAAAGTCACCTTCCGTACAAACGCCATTTATAGGATTTTCGTAAGAATGACACCAGCCACATCCCATGCTCCTCAAGCACGTTGCGCATTGTACATGTGCTTGACAAGATTTGCACTGGCTAGTTTTCTTATTAGCATCGTCGGTCGGAGATGATGCCCGATCGAGCCATTCGCGGCATAGGCCAAACTGGTACTCGCTAGTGTATACGCTGAAGCTGAAGCACTGGCGAGTGGCTTCACACCAAACGCAGCGTCCTCGCTCATCGAGACAGTGTTCGCAGTCGAGGCGCATGCGGCACGGCGCCGGACACTCGGACGCGTCCACGATGGCTCCGCTGGCCCTTCCTCGCCGAGCACACCGCGCTTCGTCTGCCCACCATTCACAGTAGTTGCCCGATACGCAACGCTCGCAACTTATATAATTTGAGCAATTCGGACACGCCGCTGGTTGCAATGTCAAGTATCGCCACTCATTATCTGAGGTACAAGTGACCTGTTCATCTACGTTTCTAGGTTCGCATCGATTCGTCAACTCGCACCAACCGCACGCGGCATCGGATAGACATAACAAGCAGTTATCGTAGTTTGAGCATTTCCCATCAGAGAATGGTTCTAAAAATTCAAATGTGAAAACCTGAAAGAAAGGAAAATATTAGAATTATATTATATTACGTATAGTATTTTCATTAAAATTTGACAAAGTAATAACTCGATTTATAATTTACCTTAGCGCTTTCTTGCGACTTATTGTGAAGTAATTCCATTTTGGCATGATAATGAGATGGATAAAGACCTGTATGAAGTGAATCGTTAGCATGCATATCAACTGAAAGCCGACCAGGACTTAATATAGGCCAATCGACGGGAGCACATATAGATGGATATCCAGTAATATTTGCAACAAGATCGAGTTTTTCACCAAGAGTGACCGTCAAGTTCGCATGGCCCGCGCAGACTTGGAGTGTTTCACCAGTTCCATTCCAATATTGAGGTATATGTAACCATCCTTTAAGTCGAGTTTCGCTTGCTCCAGCTATAATATTATTACTGCCGCCTCCGGCTCCCCAATCTACTGTGGTTGCGTTTACTACTGTTACGGCATCAGGATGATTCCAATCAGCCGGTTGCTGATATCTAAGAAAGGTTAAGCCTGGTCGTTTGTCTAATATTTTGCATTCATCTGGAGTAGTGACTTCGGTACCCGTTGTTCCCCACCAACCTGGATTTTCGGAAGGAGTATCTTCCCCGCACACACCGTAATTATCTATAACAAGCGATTAGATTATAGGCAACGAAAGTCGGTTAACACTTACAAAAATGTTCAGATGTGACTTTAAACTTACCATCTTTATGATGACAGCGTGCATTTTGTACACACCAGCTGCATTGATATAAGCCTAATTTAGTGCTGACTGATAAGAGAGGAGAGCGTGAACTATTTTTATCTATTGGTGGCCCATGAATCAGACAGGACTGACAATCTCCAAGAGCTGGACATATTCCACCACAACGAATCGATTGTAAGTTTGTTGTACAGTTAGAACCTATGGTCCTTCCATAACAAATCTGAAATGTTTATTGATTAAGTCAATTTTTTTTTATCAACATCTGAAGAAGATGTGGAGATGCTCTTTTTTTACTAAACAGTTGAACTTTTATTTTACTCACATCATCAGCTGAACACCATCCACATTCTGGATCAGCAAGACATTCAGGCTGAGTCTTATGTCGAGGACAAGCCGACTCTGGATCCTTGTTAGTAATGCCTGCGTGCCAACTGGGTACCACATAAGCAAGGAGATCGCCTAAAAATCATACATAAATAATAGAAAGACCACAACGCTTTTTCAAACAGAAATCAGTTCATAACTTTCTAATGAATTTTCTTTTACGCCACAATGTGTTATGGTCGTATAATATATTTCGCTATGTTACACGTACAGTTATAGAAGATAAGACGAATTTCTCGATCTTTTACTTACTCCCGCAATTATTTCTTAATTATTTGTTAGAAAAATCGAATTACCTACTCACATTCAAAACACTGCTGAAGCGATTTTACCTGTCCAAGTCATGAACTCTGATCTACCTGTTTCATTTAAGTTAAATATTGTTGTATTGGTGCTGTCACCGTATGTGTCTGTTTTTCAACTAGTGAGTAGCTCATTTCTATGTGTATGTATATATGTATATGTATGTATGTGTATATATGTATATATATATGTATAATAGAGATGTATATGTATATGTACTTTGTATTTATATTATTTTATCTACGTATACTACTTTTATGTATGTATGTATGTATGTGTATGTAGGTTTATGTAAGTATATGTATGTAGGTATATTATGGATGTATATATGTTCGCTGTGTTTATACTATTTTATTTATGTATTTTAAACTTTATTAATGCACCTCTTGTCCATAAACTAATACTTACACTGTTTTTCCTTGACCACCAGGTTGTCTGGAAGAGATCGCTGTCTTAGCAATAAGACCGCCTGTTGTGCTCAACTGTGTCTATTTATTTTATATATTTACTTTTGTAATTTTTATTTATTGGTGCACAATAAAGTATTTTTGTTGTTTGTTGTTGTTGTTACCTACTCAAACATTTTATAATTATGTAAAATTTTACAAGTGTTTCCGAATAGTCTTTTACAAATTAAATCATACAAAAACATATTAAAATATTAATATGCTAATGCAAAAACGTGTATTACCTAGATCACAAGAAGCTAATTAAAAGTGTCATTGAAATAAACACCGGACAGCAATAATGTAAATTTATGCACCTCACAACAACTAAGCATAGAAACTTCTATGGAATATGAAATCAGATAAATAACAATGTACAAATTGTAGAACTGAGAGCATTTTTATTACGAAGTATTTCGCATATTTCTCAAGACTTTGTTTATCGTAGATACTAAACTCGTTTATTTTTAATATCTTTACAAACGTTAGTTTCATCGTCTCTTTTGGTAGGGTTTCGTTATACTTTGATGATGTTATAATGAAAGGTAAATAATTAATCATTTTGATCAAATCTAGTATTTGTTTAAACTGACCGTTGACATTGCCGTGGTATCCACCAACTATGAGTAAGGTAGCGGGTGGTTTCAATGCAGCTGCGTGCGCGAAAACGCCTTGTTTCTTTGGATAATACTTTCGAGTTTTGCCCAAAACGTCTAGCGGAATCCAAGCATGGCATCCAAGATGGTATAAATACATTTGTCCATCATAACAGATTTCCTCTCTGTTGTGACGATGCGAATATCCTCCAAAGACGACCAAATAATTCCCTAGAAAAAAGTAAAAAAAAAATCATTTATAATCCGACTACATAACTAAACGGTTTCATTTATTGATATTGATATTACCTATTATAGTTGCTGTATGAAAAGCCCTTTCACGGGGCACGTATGTGTCCCGCAAATGAGCACGTGGGTAGTGAATTTCACTCCAATGTTTATGGTCTAAATCGAAAGTAAACATTCTGTCCGAGAGCTTAGAAAACCTGCAAAAAGTAGAAAATTAAGAAAATGGTTACAAATACATTATGTGTTACAATTATATAATGTCCTTATCCTTACCTAGCAACACTGGCGACAACTCCGCCATAAACTAAAATAGAATTGGAAGGTTCATGGTACACAGCAGTATGTGCAACCACCCGCACGTCCAATTCTTTCCCACCGCGGACTTGAACTCTTTCCCAGGACTCCGTACTCGGCTCTCCCATTTTTATTTTATATAAACTGAAATAGAATCACATTAATAAAAAAAGCCAATAACATCCGCACGGTAAAAAAATAATAGGAATACTTCTTTACCTAGAGGAAAATTCACCATCAACAGTACTTCCGCCGAACAGATACAATTCATCCTTAACAGTAGTTAAAGTATGTCGAGTCAAACCAGGTGGTGTGAATGAGGAATTAACAGCTCTCAAAGTCCATATATTTTCGATCACATCATAATACCATAATTCCGAAGACAAGCTGCCATCAGAGAGCTTTCCTCCATATAAAATGAAACCATTGCCAAAGGCACATGCAGAGTGCCCATATCGTGGTTCAGGTTTAGTATAGTTGTTTGATTTAAGGCTCACGAATTCTGGACGATCCGTAAACTGCAGGTAACTTTCAGAATATGGCGTGGGTGAATGGGTATACATGATTGGTAAAGCCGTCTTGTCATGGTGGGAAAAAGATGTTAAAAGTAAGTTAAATAAAGAACTTCTATTTCCTATTTGCCAGCTGCCATCTATATTTCCCTGAAATATTTATAAACGAAAATGACGACTGATATCAAAACTAGCTAAATCTTACTAATATATTTTGCGTAATTTAGCTCTTTGGCGTTGAAAAACGGTATTGTGTCTAAAATGTCCACATCATAACAAAGAATAATGCTTATTTTATTTTAATGCATATTTGAAAAAAATAGGAATAGGATAAGGACTCGGACCAAAAAATTTATGTTCAATATTCTAATCCATACTTAAAACATATTTTCATAAGTTATAACTAATAACAAAATAAAAGCTCATTACTTTTATAAATTTTATCATTGAAGTTAAATCGATATAACAAAGGTAAACAAGTTTTAACGTTGACATCCAGCCAAGTACCTGTATGTACGGAAATAAATTCTCGACTCGTCTGATATAAATGCTTTAACCTCTAATTAAACCATTAATTCACATGGAATTACATATCAGTAACCCAGTGACTAGCAAACATTAATATAAATTATGTTCGATGTGATATGGGTACAGTTAAAACTTAAAACATACAGTCAATAATAAAAAGGCCACATTGTAAATAACAGCTTTAAACGCTTTAAGCTTTTGTCCCATGGCTTCGCTCGCCTGCACTTTTATTTTATTACACATCGCGAACCTTTATTTAATAGCAAAAGTTGCCATTGACCTTTCCCAAGGTCTGTTCTATCCCTGTATAAAATTCAATCGAAATCGGTTCAGTGATGTGATTTCGCAGACACATTCATTATTATAAATATAAAACAAAAAAAATTCTAAATCCAGATTATAATTAATACTACCTACATTATTCCAATGCACATGTATTATCAGAATAGCTGACCTTACTCACCTTGGTAAATAAAGTTAATAACGACTTATCAATTTCTTCATTTGTAGGATATCTACGCAAAACTTTTCCGTTTTCATCATACCATTGACTAGTAGAAAATCTGCAATATCACTAAATTAGAGACTTGTGCAGGAAAAAAGTTATGTACCTAGTAACAATAATAATAACAAGTTGCAGTTTTATATTGGAAAATGAGCAAATTATTACCTACTGCACCGTAACTAATGAATAGGTAGCGTTACGAATATGTCGAAGAAAAATGATTGAAAAATATACTTTTTCTGCTTGTTGCTTTAATGTTTATTATTACACAGAAATCGATTAAAAAAAGTTATGATTTACCAGCGCTGTCCTCGCTCCTTACAGGGTCAAGGGTGACTCATCGCCATTAAATCGATTACTTACAAATTACAATGAAGTAGAAACAATTTTAATTTACTAAGAAAATCGACGTAATTTTTGAAAGAAAATTAAAGTAAAATTTATTTAACCCCCACGATTTAAAGCACTAGCGCGATAACGCTAAAAACCTAAGGGATCCCGGATCGGATTGCGAAGATTGGTGTTCTTTTAATAAGTAATTTAATGAATATTGAATACTAATATCGTGATCCAACCGCATTGTAATAAAGTTAGTAAGACGAAGATAAATGCTTAAATTCCAATGCTAAAACTATTTTCTGCTTATTTTTATCCTCATAGAATATTAAATATAGTTTCTATTATATCTAGCCGATTTAAAAGACCCGTGATTTTACATCTAGATAACTAGATATGAGCCAAATGTCTCATAATATACACTTCTATTAGACCGGAACATCGCGTGGCGCATTACCTTGTACAGATTGACAACAACTGTTACATAACTATTTTTATTTTCCTTTTTTCCAACAAAACGAATAAATATTATTTTACATCAATTCATAATAACTATGACTTTTTGGACTAGGGCAGGTACCAGATTAGCCAAACAAGACAGATATGTATTTACACTTAACCGGACTATTGTTCTAATTGGTGAAATTTGGTGAACAAAAAAATAGGTAGTTTATAGTGAATCCCCAAGACTGTCCAGGGGGGCCCAAATAGGCTGATTATAAAGAAATGAAATTGTTATCATCTGACCCTACTGATTTTACAATGCATCAATCAATATAACCATCTAGACATCATAATACTTCATCATATCAATGATAAGACATCATATCAATGATTGTAAACATCTACTTACTTGTATACTTCTAAAACTGCTAATACTCTATTCAGATCATATCCTCCAAACACATATAGAGAGTCTGTGTGGTTCACATACACGGCAGTGTGAGCCGCACGTTTGGTCATACCACTTTCAGTGTGCGAGAGCCAGTGCCAGCTATTGCCATCTTTGTCATTGCTTTTGAGTGAACAGGATTCCCCGGAGTATCTAAAATATTTAAAACCAGGCTTTATCTATAGTCTTTTAATGAAATAAAAAAGATTAAACTACTAGTATAAACTTTTATTCCACTTATTTCAAAACACAACTTATTATATTTTATAGGTATGAAGTTTATGAGGTCTTATATCTTATATATAAAATTCTTGTGTCACAATGTTAGTCTGCATACTCCTCCGAAACGGGTGGACCGATTCTCATGAAATTTTCTGTGCATATCGGATAAGTCTGAGAATCGGCCAACATCTATTTTTCATATGTACCACGGGCGAAGCCGGGGCGGACTGCTAGTTATTATATAATAAGTTGATTATAAAAGAACAAATAATTATAATCTTATAGTTCTTCTTAATAAATATTGAATTTAATTTGCATTGTCTGTGATTCAGATCAAACAGGTTATAAAAATAATTTATATTTTATTTTTATATCAAGAGGATATAATGGTATCAGATTCTTATACACGATACAAAAAGTTTATATAAATGACCTGCTTCATAATTGCAATTTAGATAAGAGTATACAATGAATGCATAATTGACATCATAATGATGGCTATAACAGATATATAGCTATATTTACATACAACATTTTGAATCCTATGCTATGACTGCACAAGTAGCATAATGAATACAGGCATAAAAATTCACAGGACCATATTTTGAATTCATATGAGTATAAAAAGATATTTATTTGGTTATGATGACGAGTATGTATGCAAATTACTTTGCACAAACATTCCGAATTAAAGACTTTTATTTTTTTTACCATTGTTTATTTTTATAGCAAAGATGTTAATCAGAATAAAGTTTATTGGTTAACTTCAATGTACATATTAAGTACAAGAAGTGTTATTCCATTAAATATGCATATATTTACTTTCTTTTTTAATAAAAATCAGATTTTTGATTCATCATTCAATCACATTTGAATTTTAGTTTCAGAAGCAGCTGTCATCCATCAAAATCATGGACTTCAAACCTACATCTAATAGGACAGTTATTGAAAAATATGAAACACTAAATTATTTCAACTTACCCTCTTTTGCATAAACATCTGTCTCCTTTACATTGTCCATTTCCTGAGCAGCCATTAGGACATAATTCAACACTGCAGTCTGGACCGCCCCACGTTCCAACACAAAAGCATTTGTTCGACAAACACAGGCCTCTACCCGTACAATTATTTGGACAGTTGTGTATAGCATATGTGGCTCGAAAACCATCCAAAACATAATTTGTATCACTATACAAGAGTATTAACATCTGAAAAGGTTGTGATTTGTTTCAGTGTGAAGACTTTGACACATTTGTTATACATCTCTCATAAATACTCACATAGCCACTTGATGCTGTAACGTTCTGCGGTTCGGTTTTTCCACTAAAACTTCCCAGCAATGGAGCATCAAAAGAATCCCCATCATATACAAATACATAATCATAGGAACATTCTGTTCCCATGCGAATAAAGCTCAGTGTAATGTATTGAGATTTGTTAGATGCCTTAATGAGCCATTCACAATGTGAGTCCTGTACAAAATAATATCATTAGAAAAGTGTTCTTAGATTGGAACTTGCCATCGAAAACTGTACACTTACTTGCGTATAGTTTGAATTGCTGGGTCCATCGGTAATAATACCACTGGGATCTGTGAAAACTCTACGAGTTTTGTCGCAAGGAGCTGTGGACGCGGCACACAACACTGCCAAGCAAGTCCAACTGAGAACTACTAAACTTGCACCTTTCTTCCGAATTCGTGGGTAAAACATGCCTCTTTAATATTTTTGCAAACCATAAGTCAAACATCAGAGCCATATAATCGTGAAATTACGACTAATAACACTAAAATGTAAAATAAACAAGGCTCATTTAGATGACATCTACTTCAAGGCTAACTACTATATTATGGTATTATTCCACACTAATACCAAAATGGAATACATTTATTATATTAATATATTGCGGTTAATAAGAAAATTATTTTAAACTTATTTTCTACACTTTCATATCACTTTCTAATAAAAATTTTCTTAAAAACAAACAATCAAGCCATCACAGTATTTTGACATTATAGTGACAGTTTGCAACTTTTTTTTACTTTATGACATAAAAATTAAAAGCTGACTGATTGGTGCTGCCATAAAATCGAGATTATCGATTTTATAAATAGTTAAACAATAATCATTTTGTGTCGTATAATTTTTTATTATAAAAGTATTTTAATCCAAAATAAAATTGATATTTATACGTATCACAGCACATCTCCAAATAATTTCTATGCTTTATTTGTTTTGAAAGGCAATTTCTGATCTGTGAACGCATTCGTAACATTGGGCGGGAAATAAAAATAGTCGTAGGTAGATAAAAAAATATGTAATACGCAAAAGTTAGTTCAATTAAGTACCTAAATAGTTATTTTGTTAATGGGCTGTTATTAGTTAATTGTACAAATATATATCTTCCAAACATTCGTGTATAAATAAGGTAGTTATTATTTTATGTAATATTCATTTTTCAATTTATTTCTCCTAATGAGTTTTGGACAAGAAGTACCTACCTACTTACCTAGTTCTTACATAGTTACATTCATATAGGTACTAATATTTTATTTCCATTAATTAAATTTATGCTTTGACTTTCCATTAATTTAATATTGTTTCAGTTGAAGATTACCTAATGAAACACGAGTGTATTAATAATAGTTGTAAATCATTGTGATTTGTGCAGTGTGCACTAATAAGATATTGTATTACGGCCATATTATTATATAAGGTCCTTCGTATCGTAAATATAAATAATATTATTACTAAGAGGTATGTACATCTTATATATAAAAATGAATCGCAAAATGTGTTGGTAAGCGCATAACTCGAGAACGGCTGAACCGATTTCGATAATTCTTTTTTTATTATATTCCTTGAAGTACGAGGATGGTTTTTATGTAGAGAAAACGTAAATATGTACCACGGGCGAAGCCGGGGCGGTCCGCTAGTAATATTATAAATATACTTACTTATGTAATTAGTAAAAAATTATCTACTAATTAGTATTTTCGTTCTTTTATTTCCGTTTCATTTAATCGGATTTAGATAAGTATGTATATTAAAATAGCTGTATAAAATTTATTCATTATAACCAACGATCTAAACCATTGTTCATGCATGACCATTGACCACCACGTAACGCATGTCACGCTGCATTATCGTATAGGGACGACTTTAGAAATTTATAAAAAAATATATATAGTAGGTAGCCGCTTGTCCTGCTAGCACGGGCGAGGCAGGACAAGTGGCCCAAGCGGCTATCTACTATATTTTTTTAAAGGGCTAAAAATATAGAAAGAGACTCAAAAATTTATTAAATTTTTAAGTATCCTTTACTACTCGTACAAGACGTACTAAAGATAAATATTTTTCTAAGAACATCTTTCTTATATATAAAATTCTCGTGTCACAATGTTAGTCTGCATACCTACTCCTCCGAAACGGGTGGACCGATTCTCATGAAATTTTCTGTGCATATCGGGTAAGTCTGAGAATCGGCCAACATCTATTTTTCATATGTACCACGGGCGAAGCCGGGGCGGACCGCTAGTTTACTATAATAATTATACATAATATTATAATATATTTTTTACAATTTACACCATCAGAAAGTAGATATTTCAACGAACAAAATGCTCCCCGAATTTTTGGAAAGAGCTTTTATATTGACGCGAGGATTTTCGACTGATGCTTACTTTTTTGATAGTAAGTTGTAATAAGGAGAAAAAATAAATGTTTTAAATCATATAAATTATGATTTAAATATAAATTATATATGTATGATTTAAAACATTTATTTTTTGGGAATAACGTGTGCAGTTTTCACCAAACTTCGTAGAATTTTTTTTTAAAGATAAAAATAAAAACTTGCTTCTAATGGGTTTAATCCTACTGTAATTTTAATTTTAATTTTTTACAGTTTATGACGGCCCACCGTTTAAAGTGTCGCATTATATTATTATAGTCATACAGGTCATAACCACTGATCACTATTACTATTTCTACTTTTAATAACAAACTATCTATTTTATATTCTGAGTATTCTGAGCAATAATTCAGAGTACCTAGGTACTCTTATGCTGGTAGATCAACGGATAACCTAAGGTACCTACTTACGTCTTTATCTTTTGGTTTCCAACGACCTTGGTACTTCAACATTTACTAGGTACTATTCTACTTTCTCTATAAAATAAAATTCTTGACTATACTGATCACTAGAAAGATTGTACAAACCTAAAATACCTAAATGTAATTAGTAAAGTTGGTATAAGATAATAATATTCAATTTTCTTTGCAACTACTTGACTCCATGCAGGTTCTTATAATTTGTTAGGAATCTAAATTTCTGAAAGTAGGTACTTAAAAAAATGGTGGGCATTTTTAACAGGCATCATTATTATTTTCTTTGTTGTGATATGGCTGGATACGGGCGCGATAGCTAGTGAACATTTACAATAGAACAGAACGTAGAATATTATAATGTAAAATCATCATTTTTTTTTGTTTTTAGAATCTACAAAGTTTATAAATTTATAAAAAAAATACAGGTATCGCTGCAAGTGTTCAAAGTGTTTCCGAGCTGCCTTACTCATTTACCGTACCTAATATACAATATTTCATTAATTTTCTATAAGTACTTAACCACATAATTGAAACCTACAATTTGCAAGAACAAAAGCCATTCAGTAGGCTGGCTGAGATGAATATCGATCGGCCGTGCTGCTGACTCGGCAGTCGCACTCCAGCGCGAGCGTAGCGGGGTGTAGGTACGCACCCGACACGAATAGGCTAGAGTCGGTAGAGCTACAGAATTTTCCTACAATTTTATATAAAAAGTAGGTAACTGGTTAAGGCCGGTTAAGGCTCTTGAAATCACAACATTTGAACTTTTCATTATAAAATTCTTAATATGTAACTACTTTCATGAAAAACAACATATTTCATGATAATTTAATTAAATCATACGTAATCAATTAGTAAAAAAAAAACATTTTAGTTTAACAAAACTAACATTAGGTACTTTTATTTACGGTCGAAGATTTTATAAATTATTTTTTTATCAAAAATGTTCTGTAACAGGAGGCCTATTATCGATTATAAGCTCATTATGCAGACTCCTAGCATATTTAACGATGGTGAAAATTAATAAATCATTAATGCGTACATGAGTGCGGTCGGAGGCTGTTAAAGATTTTTCATCTGGAATGAAGTGATAACCGCTAATGACATGTTTAAAATGCCAACTCATTGTAGACTGAACTCACTATAGACTTTTCACTATCAAGTATCAATATTTTATTTTGAAAAGTCTACGTTTACTTCGATTAATTTATATTTTAATTGTATTTTTATGCATTGTATTTATGAGGCTTATTATTTAATATTATCATTCATTTGTTTTACTCTTCAAGATAATCATTTAAGGCTTTGTCAGATAGGACGCGTATTTTAGCGCTGCGTAGTAGCGCTACAGCGTCCTGTTTTAACGTCACGCGAGGCTTCGTCAAACAGAACGCTTTAGCGCGCGTTAGGACACAGCAATTTATATTATTAAAGCTGCATGTTGTTTACATAATTATTACTTACGAACAAAACAAGGTACAGCGATATTAACTCCGGAGTCGGAAGACGAAAACGTACCTATGCGTGCTCTAATAACTCATCGTCCAACAAATAGAAGATTTGGTCTGCAATTTAACGACTGCAGCATTCGAAACTCGTGAACAATTTGTTTCTTAATTTAATCTATAAATTAATTTTTTACTGTTTACAGTTTCATTAATTTCTTCTCCGATTTGTGCCCACACTTTTGCCTTCATTCATATATCTTTATAGTTTATATATGAACTATCCTTCATATTATATAAGCATGGATATTTTCTAACCAATTCTATCAAATTTTCGGTCATTATGCAGTATTTTATTATTATTTTACGCCTATTAACTCCGACGCTAAAATTAAATTTGTAAAAAAATACAACACCCGACGTTAAAGCGTCCTAACGCCGCGACAGAGCGTTGCGTACTTCTAGCGCCGGCGCTCTGTTTGACGGTATTCTACGATGGTAGTAGAACACATCTTAGCGTCATATCGCGGCGTCAACTTAACGCTCTGACGCGCGCTAAGTACGCGTCCTGTCTGACAAAGCCTTTAGATTATGATTTCTGTACTTAAGTATAAAACGCATAAAAGGCATAAATTAAAGCATAAATTAACGCATAAATTAAAGGGCATAAAAACAATTATCAAAACGAAGTCGTTTTTTAAAAAAGACCACGAAATTTCAAATATTATATTGTACATATCGATTTTGAGTGGTGGTCTCTTATTCCCCTAATCGTCTAAAGCAAATATCGTGAAAATCTAACCCGATATTTTTGTAAGTAAATAATGTGTACTCAGCTAAATTCAGTAGCTAGCAAATGTTGATATTCCAGTTAGGTACACTGTCTTTGATAGCAGAGCGAGTCTTGGGAACGCACGTGACGGTCCATTCTAAGCGCCGTTTACTATGTAAATGAACTGACCGCTACCGTTCATTTTTTAAAACAAACACCACATATTGCGGCCATTGTTTACACTGTCTGCTCGTTTTTATGATATTTTTTGCAAATATTTTAGCTGCTAGTTTAAATTGAAATAAAACCTGAAACGTTTTAAATTGCTATTTTCGAAAACTGATTAAAATATTAATCGTCCATCGTGTTAGGGACTATTAAACTGCATTTAAGTATATTCGGGAATATTCCGCAAACCAGAAGAACATTAAAGAGCATGCCCAAGGGAGCGGCCACTCCAGTGTCCACATCATCATACAAATGGCACATTAGCACCCCGCGGCCGGACGCACCTTATCTGCCTCTCAACTATATTTGTTCTGCTACGGATTACAAGAGATTTACCACGGTCAACGAACGCTAACGGCCGATTATGTGTCCTCTGCAAAGATGGGTTAAATTTTATGCTTGTTTAAGTCGCTGGGATTATAAATATCGTGTTATTTTTTATTGATTTAAACTAAATACAGGAGCTAGCTAATCTACAACAAGGAAACTATGCTGCTAATATCCATGAGACATGAGGACTATACGAACAAGTAGTCAACTGTTTTTAATTGTAATAATAATTTATTATACTTTCCAATATACCTATTAAAAGTATAATAAATTATTATTATAAATAATAAAAATAAAAATGGGCAACTTCTTAAGATTGATAGAGAGATTTCAAAGTTTAACCTTAAAATGTACCTACATTTATATAGTACTTAAAAAAAAATTAAATGTTTCTCATGTTTATTAATACTATAATTTTCCTAGTTTATTTGTTTATCCAAGCAAAAAAATTAAATGTTTCTCATGTTTATTAATACTATAATTTTCCTAGTTTATTTGTTTATCCAAGCAAAGCTGTGACTACAAAATGTAGTTATAGTGGGACTCTGCTATAAATCAGAGTCTGTCGATGTTGTGCCGCCCTATGCAACTTTATTTCCTTCATTTGTCTCCTTTCTATTGTACAATCTTATTTTATAGTCCACTATCTGATTTGTATCATCACTTCGTTATACCTACATACAATAAAACTTTAATGAATTTCACTGTATTTTAAATAAGAAGGAAGTGAAAAGCTTTTGTAATCAATTTTATTACGCACTGGTGTAAATTACCTAATTTTGAAAAGAACATTAAAGCTTTGTTACATATTTTCATTACATTTGCAACAATTTTATCATTTGTATTTTGTATCCCGAACTGACCATTAGCGATAAACGTTCTATAAAACCTACAGTAGCGTGCACTGACCTTTACTTAACACTACGGTGTTAAACTGTGACCTAATTTCAGATTAATACGCTTAAGCGGAAACCTCACTAAGCAGGTTCAAATGGCACACGGAAGGACGGCTACATAATACGGATGAACCGACTGTCTAGCGGGAAACGATCTAAAGGCACAATGTTTATTTAACTTTGTTGACTCTTCTTCATTGCCCAAGTTTAGCGACTAAGTAGATTTATAGTTCCGCCCTGTTCATTATCAGTATTGAAGGAATGAGCGGCGTCAGAGCGCGGAGAATAAATCTGAATGCAGAAAATATATAGCCATTTGCCAAGAAAACTTTCAGCTTTAACATAAGTTTGAGGAGTTTTCCGTATAGAGCATGAATATCCATTTATCTGCTCGAATATTCATATTATTTTTTTATTATGTCACTATTCATCGTAATTTGTTTTTTGTATTATTATTTAAAAACTATTTATTAAAAAAATAATTATTGTACATGTAGGTAAGCAAATACAGTTTAAATTTGTTTAATGAATGACTAGTAAATTAATTTATTTCATTTGTCCCAAGAAAAAAAAAACCTGCAATCCTTTACATCAAAATAGATTCAGGCATTTTAATAACTCTTCAGGAAATATATTAGCCATTTACCAATTGGACACTGTCTATAACCACCCCCCACATAAGAATTATTACGGAAATCATAACCCTGTGTTGTCATGTAATTTCAATAATGTCCAAGTTTTATTTCTTTACAGAATTGTATTAGAGACAAAAAATAGTCATAATTCTTGTGCTGGTTGATCAGATATACGCATAATGGCTATAATGGATCCTGGTCAGCCACCCGCATGCAAATAAATCTGCGGACCGATGCAATGATGTGAAGAGAATGGGGTTGCTATCATAACCAGTTGCTGGACTCTTTTTCGTACCTGTTTGAATAATCATGTAATATAATCTTATAATATTTTTGTTTTACTCAATTATTTAATTAGAACAAAAATAAACAAAAATATTATATAGTAAAACTGTAGCGTAATTACGTCTATGAGGTGGTAATTTAGACTTTAGTACTTACAATAGTCTGGTAAATTAAAATTATATTCATATTAAATCATAAGAGTCAGCTATATACTTTACGATTTAATATAAAAATAAAATATGAATGTAGAGATCAAATTGAATCTATTTTCAATTTTTTTATTATTTTAAACGTAAGGGTCGGGCCACGGGACATAATTTTTCCTGCAGATACCGATGACCGATCTTTACCTGATGTTGTTTTATCCGGAAAGTAGGTAGCCATAAAAGTCAGAGCAAATGGCAGTCAATAAAATAAATAGCGATGGCAGGGTGTTCTGTAAATAAGTCGGTGTCGGGCTCGGGGCGACGATCGCCTTTTTTATTGGCGCCTCGATTGCTCTCGAAACAACGAGTGTGAAGCGAGCGTCACACCAATGCTGATGCTGCAGATTATACGTGCAGATTAGAAATGAAATTCCCCGCTGGGTTATGACATTATCAACAAAACACTTCTGTTACACTTCAAAGATACTATTCTTTACTTAAAACGAATTCTCTTACTGATGTACATCTACGAGTATATTTCATTGTATAAAAATATCAACATTTATTGATTGTATAAAAATTGTAAAAATAAAGTTGTAATATTTCAGTAAAACAAAAGACATATTTCAAGTTATAACAGATACAATATTTTTGTATTAACTTTCAACAACCAGATTTTTATTAGAGATTCAGCAATCGGAACCATTTAATGTCAATGTTTTGAGTATCAGTAGATTGCGTTAGGAGACAATAATAAATATTCTGTGCGTATCGTGGTCGGTCGCGAGTAGTACCCGAGATAGATGTATTAATTTGTAAGAATTTGTCGTCGGACCCTCGCCCCACACTCCACATGAATTCCAATCACGCACAACAAGTTCCGTAATTGCACCTAATAATTTCTTTAAATAGCTTCAGTTACAGTGGACACTAACAGCTGATCAACTATCGAAATAAAAGATATATTTATCGGACGTACTCGTTTGAACAACATAACTTTCCGATGACATTTTGTTACAGATACATTTTACGAGGGTCGTCATTGCTACTCATAATAAAAAACGGAGTAGTTTCATTTGGAGTTTTATATATCCTACGAGCGAATAAGCTTTACTGCTACATTTTATTTATATTGGCAGTAGTCGTCCGTGTTATTAGTCGTCGTGTCAATGCATCGCCGTGGGCTCGCCGGAGGTCCCAAGGGTCTCGTCAATAGAACACGAACCTAATCCAATCACTGCTTATACTCTTTGTCACGCCCATCGTACATTTATAGCTGTCTAAATTTCTTTATTTGGATACCTGCAAACCGGTAAAACATTTTAATTTTTTTTAAATATAAGGAAGTTTTTTTACCTTTTAATATTTCTCCATTTAAATAAATGAAGATATTATTGAGTTTTGTTAAAATATCTAAACAATGATCATAATTTATGTAAATTAAAAAAAAAATCACACTAAATTACTACAAGCTACGTAAAGGCTACGTTTGACAAGCAGCGTGTAGTACGCCTACGCGCATTGCTACGATGGGCGCGTAGCTCTACGGCGATGGGACGTTTAGTTAATTTACCTAAGCATCTTACCGCTATCTTTACGTCGCCGCGCCGTCACCCGCACCTAGGATTATGTTTATGGTAATTTATAATTCTCTTATCACTGTTACTTAATTATTGGAGTATTATTTTTATCATTACTTTACAAGAACGTTACTGTAAATATTTTATACACATTTCCAAGAATAGATTTTATCATAAAAAGGAAAATAACAATATTTTATACACATTTCCAAGAATAGATTTTATCATAAAAAGGAAAATAATCATGAATTATTATTAGCTGTGTGTTTTAAATGTGCAAAACACATACATATTCGGATATGAGGTACCTACGTAGTAATTAATGTGATAGATAATGGGGTGTAAAAAGATTAGGTTTACAGCTAATTAGCGGTGAAATGGCTAAGAATGATTGGGAATTAAAATTGTATAGAACGATGTCATAGTAGAATCTTAGCTGCCAAAGGTAATGGGCCCGAGACGCGAGGGTCCACGGTCCAAGCTATAAGTCACCGTTATCCGATAGCGAATCAATGACCGCCCCGATATGATACATGGCTACAGCCGTTTATAGTTTTAGCTGCGGCCACTGAATTAATACTGCGGAAATATCTCGTATAAATTTTACGACCTTGTGTTCATTAGGAAATTAATAGAATCTTTTATTTTGTACAGTGAGAAATTTATGTGCTCGGGCGTATCAATTATTTTGATAGTATTTTATTGTAAACTAGTAGTAAGTAGTTTGTTGTGTAAGTTGGTTATAGTTTTTTTGATATTTTATAAGACATGAAAAATCGTCTATCATAAAAATACATTGCACCTTAACGTGTACCTAGCAGATGTGCGATCGATCAGCAAATAATAAGATTTTTTTATGAGGGTATTTGAGTAATTATCTTTATAGCTTACTATTTTAAAACTCCCCAAGGGGACTATATTCGGTGATTCTAAACAATAATCACTACACAGTACAGTTTTACTTTGGTGTATTATGTACTTACAAATGTCCTATATGATCCACCTATATTAATCATTGTATTAGGCTCTATAAAACAGTACCAATGTACTTAAATTGCGCTAAACGATTGAATAGATTGAACTATCTGCAAAATGGCTTAGCAAAAAACTGGACACCTGTCACCTGCACTATTATCACGGTCCAGGGGAGTGCTAAGGGCCTCGTCCTGTCACCGCGAGCTCATCTCCGTGTTTTAAAGGCAAAGGGCGCTTGTTAGCACGAACGTGCCGCGGCGCCCGCCGGTAAACACGTGGGTAGATAACAATCTATTTGGATTGCCTCTATATTTCATTTTTCCCCGTGTGCCGCGCTAACTAGATAGACGCGAGTCACACTGAAACGATATAAAGGATATACGGGAGCGTCCCCGTTTAAAAGGATATTTATCTTATTTGATTTTCCACGAGATCTTTTATGAACGTTGCCAACACCTGTTTAAATACTTTTTTAATACATTGGGATGTGTAAAGTATGATAATTACTATTGATTTGTTTTGTATGCTCGGTGATTGAGATTCTTTAGATACCTATAACCTACTCGGCTCTTTGGTAAACAATTTAAAACCGTTGTACGTTTTCTAGGGAAGGTGTCAAGTTAGGTAACGGTTAGTTAGTTCGTATTTGCTCGGGACACTACAACTGGTTGACCAATGATTTCTGCACACAGAATAACTATCTACCCTATGTTGACGTAAAAATCCCATCGGTTTACTAACAATGTCATCTTGATGTCTGGCTAGGATTGTAATTCATTCAATATAATAATGACCTTTTTGAAAATGTACAGTTTTTTTTAGCCACGGATAATTAGTTCCTTCATTGAGTTGTTCATAAAAGCTGAAGGGTTTTTATTATTTTTTAAGTACGCGCTCGTTTGCACGCGAATGGGGCACTTAACCACGAAGATAAACTTTAAACGAAACCGAGATTCCCTCCCCATGCAGCTCTATTAGACATCTTTATGTGAAGGATAATAGTTCTGCCACGCTTTTTACTTGTTTTCCACTTTTTGTAATAAAACAGTCCCACATACGATACAAATAAGTGGAAATGGTATTTTGACCATCGGATTCGCAATTTATGTACAAAATGGAACATACAACATACAATCTGTAGCATTATGTTTTTATCTTATATAGTATTTATTATTGAATAAAAAGTACTTTAGGAATATTCTGAGAAAGTATCTATATTTTTTTAGCAGGATCCATAGTCAATACAATCCTGTAAAAATAACATAGAGTTATACCCAGAATGAAATAAATAAACTGACAAAATAAAACAATTCTGATACACGCTATCCATTGACTGGATATCAATATGATCGCAAGTGTCGTTGTAAGACACAGGTATGACATGGGATTGAGCGGACCTCGCATAGAACGTGACTTGGGTGAAAATTTATGCGAAGCATCACTTTGTGAGTATTTTATATATATATACCTATAGACACGAATATAGAAACTACTTTCCTTCAATAAATTGGAAACAATATTGTTTCATCTACCACGGAAAAAGCAAGTATCTACGATTCGTAGAATGTAGAACACTCTTCTCCCATTTCGTAAGCAATTTGTATAGATTAAGACATTTGTTAAATTACTTAAAATATAATCACTAAATAATATAATAAATGCAATATAAAAACACACAATGCACAAAAACGATCAACGCACAATATTATAGATACATTCCCTATACACCGGAACAATAACCATTATTGTTTAATTTGTATTTATTAACCGTTAAAACGTTGAAATAGAGGAGTTGGGGTTTTACTAATTTCAACCCTCCAACGCAATCGGTGTGACGCGGCGTGTGAGGTTGAACAACGCTTTTGATTCTTATTCATGGCGCGGGGGTCGAGCCGACCGCGACCTAACGATTTGATAATGTATTCACTTGATAAAGCGGAAGGTGGTACTTCGCGAATGCCGCATTAAAAAACCAATTACAGCGTGACTAAATCGCGCCGCCGCTCCCGGCTATTTGTCAGACTCCAGAGGGATAAAAGTATATTTTAAATTTAATTTCACGCAATTTTCAAAATTGGGGGACAATCTGATATTATTTTTATTGAGCGCGGGTTGTGGCACTTATTCTTAAAATGATACACTTTAAACTGCAGTCCTATTAAAATAAGTTATTTAGTATATTCGAATAATCAACCATTGTGACGTTCATTATTATATCAATATTTTAAAATTTCAAGTTTTTTTGGAAAGTGATTTCAGTACCTTGTTCCAACTGCCGCCCTAATACCATAACGGCCGGAACAAACTGCGCTATAAAATATCACCAGTGAATAAATCAGTTTTGCTGTGATGCGCCCGACCCTCTACGTCTCCTGTAACTATCTACGATTTATGGTCATAGGCAATAATATTACAGATAAAATATTAATTGCTGTTCTATATTTTGCATACCTAGGTAGGTTATGCATTAATTCTACTGATTAGACAGCATTTCTTGAATAAACTACTTATTTTTTTACTGTTCTGTGCTTATTTTGAACACCAATTCAAAGGAGATTACCCAAGTGTCTATGGCACTTGGTATCGCAATCAAACTTAGTGTGTCAAGATGAAATATAGCTCGATTTAAAGCTTGGTGTTAGTAATTTTAGACATGATTAAAGTTTTTATGTAAATAAGCCGCAGTTCGCGACAATAAAAATAAAACAATAGTTATATTCAACACTTCAAAAAAATATTTTATCGAGTTTAAACTAACGATGAACGTTAAGTTTAACATTTAATACATAGGTAATATTTTAATTTACAAGAAAAATGTGAAAAGTAAACTGTAAAAAATACTGTTACTATATACTATTTACATTATACATTTTTTTTTAATCAGCAATTACATATTTAATAATAATAATACATAAGGGCGTAGGGATGTGACGACCCCATCGCCCACGGTTGGGATATCTATTGTTTACGTGATAATAGATATTCCACCCGTGCAGTCAGTCAACCCGCAGGACACCTTGTGGCGGGGTGTCGGGGAGTAGCGACCCCGCGGGAACCGAGTGCTCCCGGGGGAGGCCCCTGTCTTCATCTCCGGCTCGCCTTCACCGGCCGGTCGGAGTGAAGCCTGACGAGGACAGGACCCCCACCTCTGGCTTGCCTTAACCGGCCGGCCAGAGTGGAGTCGCGAGAGCTTTTAGCTCGAAGGGTGGATGCGAAGCGTAAGTGGCGAGTGGGCACGTGATGCTGGACCCTCAGGGAGCGCGTGATCGTAGTTTAAAGTCCAGGGACGCCTCTCCACCCTTAGCTGCTCACAATATGTTGCCCCCTTGTCGCACTATTGCAGCGACTTATTTCGGGGGCCCATACAGTGAGAGGGCGAGTCACCACCTGCCAACAATTTTTTGCTATATCTTAGTAGAAAGGCAGGTGCCATAGTCTTCCATAGTCCTTAATTCCGGTCCATTAACATCCCATTCCATAGCCCAGTTTATTTTATTCCCTTATCTTGCAATAGTCCTACATCGGCCGCGGACTGCCTAGGACTGTATCTCTATAGTGGAGTGATGGGCAGGCTGCGGCTGGTGTCCCACAACACAGTAAAGTTCTCGAAAGGGCCTCTGCGTGTTGGATCCGTGTCCCCACGTAGGCTTTCCAAAGGACCGGGTACCTTCCTCATGATGGTACCCGAGTATTATGGAATTGAGATACATAATAATACATAATAATAAATTCTTTATTTAGAGTAACAGAGACCCATTTTACACACAATACACAAAAATCACTAAAACACATATAAAATTACGCTCACAATCATAAAATATAAAAATATAAAATTGACATGTCACAAATAATAATAATTTAAAAGTCTGCAAATTGGTCCGGGAGCCAGCAGCAGATTTTATGACCAAGTTCCTCTCAAGCGGTAATTAGTAAAATGCATCAAAGTATAGTATTATGAAGCCTCGTGAACGTCAGCTGGAGCTCGGTTGGGGGGAAGAGCGGTTGTAGCCTCCCGTATCAGCTGACGGTTTTTCCACCAAGATACAGCCAGCTGACGTATATATTTATCCACAGTTACATATAAGCTATCATCAGGTAAATTTTTGTTTGAGAGGAAATAACGGAAAATAAATTTTTCTTTAAATTTAACTTTCATGTTCGAGACACCAGCTGACGTATAATACACCATGTTGTAACCAGCTGACTATTTTTTTTCGTTGAGATATTGGGTTAGCTACAATTTGACAAATTTTTAGCTGAGAGGAAATGAATGAATGAATGTATTTTTTTTCCTATGTGCGTGGGAGGCTACAACCGCTCACCCCCCCAACCGAGCGCCAGCTGACGTTCACGAGGCTTTATAATACTATACTCTCATGCGTCTGACGAATTATCTCTTGAGAGGAAATAGTTAACCAAATTTGCACCTGGCTCCCTAACCAAATCATTTTACCGAATTAAATTGAAAATAGATTCGTCGTAAATTGTTATTGTATTTTCAATATACGAGAGCAGCAACACTGCAAGCAATATTGCAAGAGAGATAGATATTATATGTTTCAAAACATAAACTTTTACTTTTATTTAAATTTATCTGGATTAGATTTAGTAATTAACAATATTACAAATACGTGACACAACTAAAATTTTACCGATACCACCCGTGGTCATTCTCCAAAATTCAAATTCAAATACAATCCTATGAAACGATGAACGAGAAATGAAAAGTGAACTCTAGTCTAAAACAATGAATGTAATAAAACAAAAATATTCGCGATTTGTTTGAATAAATTCTAAGTTGCAGCGCGTGATGCGTAAGCTCAGAAATGCAGCATCAGTATTCGAAGCATTGAGCGTAAACCGTCAATGAAGCGGCACGGTGTGCCGTGTGTGGTGTGGCGCCCTCCTAGCACTGATTGAGCCGCGACAAGTTAAACCATTTGAAACAATTTAATAGAGATCAAAAATTGAGGACCCCACAACGCCCGCACTAACTTTTGAAGTTTTTCCCTCGCTAAAGGGATTAACGGTAAGCGGGCGCTTTGGGGATATAATATGAGATTCCGGGAATTTTTCCAATAAAAATGACTTGGAAGTTTGTAGATTTGTTTTTAAGTTGATTCTTAATAAAAAAAGTAATAGATTCGAGTGTTTTGTGCGTATTTGCTTAAAAATTTGTTATTTATTTAATTAACCATGACAATTGATAACTCAATTAGTATGCTTTGATTTTAAATTTCCAAAAAAATATTAACTACCTATTTCTGTTATTTTATCACTAACAGAATCACATTTAAAAATAAGGCACTTTCAGTATTACATTTCAAGAACTCACAAAAGAAATAAAACAGGAAAAATATATAATATCCGTATAGGATAAGAGGAATATCCATAGAGGAGGATTTATGAAATAAATTTCTATGGTTCCATTTTGTTCAAATAATAACATGATATTTTTATCATTAAATTCCCTACTTCAGTTCCCAAATCTATTTCACTTCCTTGCTGGAAGGTTATCAACGTAAATTTCTGCAGATTTCGAGCTACATTCTTCGTCTTGAAATCAATATTATCTTTATAGAACAATGCATAAGGTTCAAGTTTAGCGTTAGCCTTCTCTTTGAAACTATGGAATATGTATGGCGGCTTACATGTCGGATTGCGCAATGATAGGATCAGAGCTCATTGGAGCATGTCCCAGTAATAGCTCAAAAAGATTCCATACGTCGTTAAGTGTGACTAATGTAACGAAATAATTATTAGAAATGCAATTATAGAAATTGGTAGATAGTTGTAAATGAAATAATTTCAAATCTCTCGGCAGTTTGATTAGAACGGATTTCAATAGATCAGAATTTAAGAAACTTGAACTATAGACAGGATAGCCATTTACTATGCCATGTGCAGTATTGTATAGTATTGTTTTATTTTAAAACTCAAATGCATGTAGAAGTCTTAAGATTATTCCCAAGTATAACGAAGCGGAACATCTTCCCCAATCGGCTCATCCGATAAGTACAACCGACCGGAACGATGTTCCCCATTCCCATCAATCGCACTATTGATTGTCACTGCAAACTTATTGCATCCATTTAAATGTAAAAACTCACGTGTATCTAGCGAATAAAAACCATAACTTTAAAGATAGTATCATCCTACATCCGATACTTTTTATGGCATTGTATCTACTCCGCCTTTATTATTTTCACCGATTTTTTGCTATTATTAACTTTATGGATACAAAAGAAAAGTTTTAAACATTTTCAATAATGGATCTCGATTAAAGTACGAATGCAAGCATTGTCACAATATAAATATAATTATTATTTGTATTGCTGCTCTACATTTTTTTAATGTTTCATTCATCAAATGTAGGAAAACTTCTCGATGGAAATTTTCTTCATTCGAAACTATAAGAGAATGTATTCCATATTTTATAGATGTGTTAATACAATAAAAATATAGAAAACACGTTGAAATATATACATATATGAATACAACATATTATTATTTTATTCAAAAGTACTCTTTGGTGCAACCATTCAAACAATGCGTTTATCGTCATCAAAGTGTCGTATAGCAAATATCAGCAATTTGCTCGAGTTTCCTGTTGCATGCTTCGATGTTTACCCGCTATCCCGGGTCGATATCATTCGTAGAAATGTTTCAATTAAACAGATACTGTAATTTTATAATAATCATAATAATCATACATCGTGTGAGCGTGGTATGTAAAATGACTGTCTATTGAACAGCTAAATTCAAACGGGGATATAAATATGTATCCCTATTGAAGTCAATAATATCAACGTATATCTATGTATATTATTCTTATTCATAACTATTGAAGTAAAATAATCCTAAAATGAAATTGATAACCTTCGTTTGATTAAATTTGAAGAAAATCCCTATCTCCGTCTATGCGGCATTTATAATGACCGTCTTTGATAGAGCTCAATCCTTTTCAAGGGGCGGGTTTATATTTCGCTCGAGATGATCGCTATAACGCTTAAAAGGAATTATATTTTTATAGTACAACACAAACACAATCATGACTAATCGGATATCGGCAAATGGGCGGTCATTTAGCCGAACGATCGGTAGTACGGGAATGTCTCGGTGACTATCTAAAGTATTGAGATAATGTGTGCGGGGTCGAAGTCTCCCGGGCATGGCAGGGGCAGCGAGGAATAATGTAAGTGTCCGGGGCGACATTTGCACCGAACTGCCGCCGACCTCCACCTCTTACTTATGCGGTTTTTAATATTTTTATTGTAATGGTTTTGGTCAAACACGATAAAAATATATGGATTTTTCATATGTTTCATACAAGAATGAAAGTCTGAAATATGATTTAGGACGCGCAACTTTAAAACTCTATAAAAACTTATTGCTCGTTTATTTGTGTCTTTATGATATAACACTAAGAAAAACATATGTACTAAGTAAATGATAATCCATAATAATATTATAAATGCGAAAGTAACTCTGTCTGTCTGTCTGTTACTCAATCACGCCTAAACTACTGAACCAATTTGCATGAAATTTGGTATGGAGATATTTTGATACCCGAGAAAGGACATAGGCTACCTTTTATTGCGAAATATGTACCACGGGCGAAGCCGGGGCTGACCTCTAGTATATAATATGTTTTTCCGGTCCCTAAATACTAATACTATTGTCGTTCTAACCCAGTTGCTTTAATGAGGAAAAGCTCTCACTTTAAGAATATGCCTGCGCCTCTACCTACAAGTATAACTTATAAAAAAAGTACAATATCAGTACAGATTTCTATCTTACAGGATTTCCTTTACGATTTCTTATTTTCGTAGGACAATAAAAGATGTAGAAGCTTTAAGCTTGTAAAAAACATCTGCTACGCGGAGTTGACACCCTCGCGGTCACTACAGTGGTCTGGCGCAACCGTAAAACTGCCCATATTACTCAAGGTGCTGATATATTGCACCGATTATTGAAATATTCTTTTTATTAACATAAATACAAATAGAGCTGAAAATGCTGAGTATTTACATAACTTATAAAAAGTTCATAACAATATTTAAACTTTTTACAAGGTTGCAATTATTCGATGTAGGTAATTTTGTATGCAAGTTGAAAAAAATTGTCTTTAACAACTTAGGTTTATTTTTTCATAACAACTAATCAATGTTGTAAAAAAGTAAAAAGAAAAAGAATTTGCAAAACGCTTGCTCCAGCTTTGGCCTAGTTGACCCAAGATAAAAAAGCCTGTCAGTCCTGTTTGGTGTACTTAGGTACATTTCTGTTAGCATAAAAAAAAACGTAAAAAGTTAGGAACTAACCTTTTTATTACATTACCTAGTATATACTTTCTGTTCTTTTTTATAATACAAAAAAGAAATGGAATTTAGAAGACAAAGAAAATTCATGCAAAATCCTATATTAATAAAAAGTTCACGTGCACGACTGGCCGTAATATACGATCTGAAATAAAACCTGTCAGTGGCCATTTATGCCAAAGAAGTCCCGTTATTAAAATGTATCCGAGCGTCAGAGAGCGCGGGAGATGGGCCGGCGGCCGGCACAGGCGACTCTACGCCGGCTGCGACCGCGACACGATCTGATTTATTACCCCACCAGCAGTATTTTATTCGGCGGGCGCCTCAAGAAAACTATAAGTTTCCGTTCGGCAGGGACCCCTGGTCCAGTAAATATTGTCTCCGCTCGCTGCATCAATACCAACGTATATTTATATTTATTAGAAATCTCTGTGAGGATAATTTCGTAATGGATTAAGCTCGTTAGATTTCCGATTTCCGTTTTCGCCGACCTTCTTTGCCTTTTCCTCGTAAGTTATTATGTAACATATTTGTATTCAATTAGACTGATTTCCAAAACATACATTTAAATCATATTATGTATCCTGTATCAGAAATATTCATGCACACCAGTTATTCTCTAAAATGAAGCCAATTTATCCGTCACCGTAGTGATATTATGCTACAGGCGTTCGAGGGTTGCACATCATAGACAAAACCCTTTCCACTTGTCAAAATTTATAAAGAATTTTTGAATGTTCGAACACAGTTCTGTACCGTAGTCCGTACTTAACTTAGTTCAAATCATCTTTTATTGGAAAGGTTTGCGGACCTTAATAATAAAACGATTGTAGGGAGATATAGGTAAGTAAAAAATTATGGTACGGGAACCGCTGAATATCGGTCATACGCCAACTACACTACTCTTACAAAAAAATGTAAGTTGTAATGTATTCGATAGATAAGCACCCACATTTTGTAAGAGCTCCAGATTTTTTTTAATAACTGACAACCACGATTGATAACGGATAGAATGACATGATCTCCAATTTATGATTGGGAAACAAATTTATAGAGGAAAATAAGAGAGTAACATACAATACAGTGTCATCCGTTAAAATAAATAATGTGTTCACCCCCTCGCTTTTTGTGTTAATAATACAGTACTAATGAGGCGTCACTGTCAGCGGGCTCCCGCCCAACGCTAAATGACGATTCGACCTGACACCGACCCTTAACATCTCACTTCCTTCTTCTATTGTATCGTTAATCAGGTGTATCATTTAAAAATTGGAGTTTTGAGAGTATTAATTAAAACGAGGTAAGTTGTTGTATTGTATTAAAATAAAAATTTGATATCCATCCATAAACCAAACGTCAAGAACTGATTAAATAAATACTTAATATCAAAAGTAATAACCACCACTGACCTCCAAGTTATAATTATAATTATTCTGAAAAGAGAACATAAAAAGCTGTTTTGTATTGAAATAAACTAGCTAATATTCACGACGATTGTTTTCAACGTCTTGAAATGTACGTTATTTAAACTACTATAGTAATAGTAACATATGTTCGTAGTTGTAAGCTTTCCGAGTTAAGCGTATAAATTATAAGTCATTACCCGATGATTGTATAAAGGTTAGTCCAATAAAGCCGATGTATAGAACATGGATAATCTTACTGTCCTTGTTCAGTTACCTAGTCGTTTATAGACTCGATTAAGCTGAAGTTTAATGGAATTATTTAAACTAATGCAATCAGCGTTGATAAATAGACAATAAAATTAACAAATACCTTTGAAACGTTTTCCATAGGACTGTACGTACTTAGGTTAAGGTATGGATTTTAGCATTTTTTTTTAATTATTTGTTAATACAATTTATCAGTATTATGCAATGTAGAGCTAGCATACATACATTATCTATAAGTATAAAACATAATGATTTTTGAAAACTTAAATTTGTTCTCCAGGTACATACTTATTACTTATTAATTTATTATTAATCTCAGGTTAATAACCCTAAGACATATTTACCTGCATGTGACATTGTTTTGCAATCTTTTAAAAAATATAATAAACTACTTTCAAATACATAATGCGCAACAATGCATTATTTTGCTGATGCAAGTGTGGGTATAATGTATAATTTGCAATTATTGTCAAGTAATAATTTATGAATACGGCGTAATATTTCAGTCTTTCTTTTTGTTTTACATTACCTACATACTTTTATAATCAATAGGCTTTGGTCTGTCTGTTTATCGTGTAAGTAATTTCTGAAACATGCAATGCACAAGCTAATTGTATAAAGATTCATTTATGAACTCTACATCTATCTAAAGGATGTGTAAATAAAAAATCAAGTCAAAAAAATACTAAATATTATGTTTTACGTGGTAAAAACGAATAAAACGTGGTATTGCGGAGGTATGAGATTCAGACACTTTAATTATTATTCATGATTATTAGCATTTAAATAAATAGGACGTATAACGGAAACTCATATAATTTACTTAAAATTACAGCTACATTCCACGTTTCATACAGAATATTTTAGTTTTTACGACTGAATAAAATCAAAGAGATAAACCAATACAGTTAACGTAGATACAGGAGTCATTAGGGCTCAATTGTTTTGTGATGTGAACAAGCAATTGATCAGTAAATGCCCTACGCTCAGAACACGGTAACCCCGCGTCTGTCTGACCACACGTTGATTAAGCCCTTGTTACGAAACCATTAATCACTTATCTATTTAACTTACTAACAAGAATCATTTTGACACAACACACGACTTTATTCCTAAAAATATATACAAGACATTTGTTGCAAAAAGTTGTTCTCTGGTTTTACAAGAGCATGTAGGTACCTTTGTTCTACTATAAAATGTTTATTATAATTAATTACGGTTATACCGTATAAAGCGCTTATAACACCTAGTACCTACATAGTTAATCTGGTTTATTTTTCGTTAAGTCAGTTCGGTGTTAATAAGCAGGCATTACTCACGGTCATTGAGGATTATTCCTTAATACCACGAAACCTACACTTTGCTATTTAATTATCTTTGGCTTACTTGACACGTTTCAAATGACGCAAAAAACTTAATTAGATTTAATTCGTTTAGTATTATAGATATTTTTGAGTAAGCTTTCTTTACTTTTTTATATACTAGCGACCCGCCCCGGCTTCGCACGGGTGCAATGCTGATACTAAAAACACTACAGAAAAAACCGGCCAAGTGCGAGTCGGGCTCGCGCACAAAGGGTTCCGTAGCAGCAAATATAATAAATTACAGTTAAATCAACCTATCTCAAAAACTATAAGAGATACTTTGATCAAACCAAAAATCGTTGAAAGAGTTAATTAGCATGCATCACCTCTATTTTTTTTAGAATTTTATACCCCGTAGTTATAAAAATAGAGGGGGGGGGACATACTTTTTACGACTTTGAGAGCTGATATCTCAAAAACCGTTCACTTTAAGAAAAATGTTTTTTAGAAAACTTTATATCATTTTAAAAGACCTTTCCATTGATACCCCACACGGGTATGTACATCGAAAAAAAAAATTTCATCCCTCAGTTACATGTATGGGGGGCCCCACCCCCAATTCTTTTTTTTACTATTTAGTGTCATATTTTTGTAGCGGTTCATACAACACATATTCCCATCAAATTTCATCACTGTAGTACTTATAGTTTCCGAGTAAATCGGCTGTGACAGACGGACAGACGGACAGACGGACAGACGGACATGACGAAACTATAAGGGTTCCGTTTTTGCCATTTTGGCTACGGAACCCTAAAAAACTGTGAACGTTGTATATAAAAACATAGCCGGAGCTTCGAAGGGGTATAAAATAGATAGCCGGGCGGCCGGCCGGTACCGCCGCAAACGCTACGTCCCGCAATTTTTAAATCTGTAATATCTTCGAAAATATTCACTTAAATCATACGGTGTAAAGGGCCATATAGATCTATACTAAATGAACAATGTATTCAAGGTATTTAATTGGTTAAGGATTAATGCTGTATTGGTTAAAATCGCATCGAAAATTAGCCATTATTTGTCGTAAAAAGTAAATGACAAAAAAAAGTTATTGTGGGTTATCCATAAGAGATAGACATATACCATCGCGGACCTTTCTGTAGACCTTTTCAATGTGTATAATACTTAGTACATTATTTTGATAAAACTCGTAGGGTTCAGCCTGCGTTTGTAATGTAAGCGGAAAAAATGTAATTTTTTACGACATCACATTAGAAACCTCAAAAATAACAGTACTTCTCCACTATTTGATGGATGTTATTATACATATAAACCTTCCTCTTGAATCACTCTATCTATTAAAAAAAACCGTATCAAAATCCGTTGCGTAGTTTCAAAGATTTAAGCGTACAAAGGGACATAGGGACATAGGGACAGGGAAAGCGACTTTGTTTTATACTATGTAGTGATAGTGATGATAGTGAAGTGTAGCGCGCCATTTTCAATTATTATTATCGTATAAGTTTGCGACCCTTGCAAAGTGCAAACCTATTATGTTCGTGTTTTTGAAAAAGACTATGAGTTGAAACAAATACCAGTGGTATTAGTTTTTGGTATTAGAATGGAATAAATCAATCGACTTTGTTTTATATTATTTAGTGATTAGGTACACATTTTTACTTCAGATAGACTTTTAAAACCTAACACCAAGAAAAGCTTCTAACTAATCAATACATATATAATAAAATTGTAGAAAAGTGATATGTCTATACAGTGAAAATAAGTAAAATAAAACAGCTATAGTATAGTCTAAATAACGCTTACCAGATTAGGTACTTTCTATGAATTATTGAGCATGTTAGGTATATAAGTACGTATATGATCATTAGATTATCATCATTTAATTCATAAATTAAAGTGAGTACTCATAAAGGATACCAATGTTATGAAATGTTTACCTTGGGAATGTAACCCGATTACACCGACTGTACATTGTTATTGATACTTGATGCCTAACGAGCGTCTCCATTGTCCAAGTGTGCGATACATTGTTGCTATTGAAATAATATTTATTAATTATGCTATAGATTACATTGTGTGGAAAGATAGAAATATTAAAAGTAAAAAAGGAGAAAGTAGCAACGCAAAGTAGTTGCTATGTTTTTGCATCTACATCATATGAATAAAATATTTCTTCTTTCTTATTATTATTATATGAAAAAATCATAAAATTATTTTAAATTATAATATTGCAAGCCAAAACGTTACGAATGTAAAAAAACATTTTTTATTATTTTACGTGAATGAGGCCGCAGTGGCCGAGTTGTTTCTTCCGGAACATGACGCTAAAGAAATGTCACGTCAGATACAAGTATTAAATACTAATTTTTAGTTATAATACAAGAATAGCCTACATAATTTTATTTATAACAAAAAAATAATCAAAACAGAATTGAAAGAAACTCCCTGGTGTTTTTGAGGGCTGAAAAAGGGTAAACAGAAAAAGACAGTCGTTTAACATTTTTAAAGCTCTATTTTTATTGTTTTGTTCAATCGTACAGTTTTACTACCTACTTATAGATTATAAGTTAAAATAATATTATAAAAGATAGTTAATGCAACTCTTATCAATTCGTTCACTATTTTACATGTTAATTCAGCAAGAAATATAAGGCACCTGACCGGATGTCACATAGACACTTGTTTCTTAACCAACTGAGACAAAACAACCTTATCACATCCTTCCCGGTAGTGCAGGACTATCACACGTAAGAGTAGAGAGTATAATATTACATTACAATGTAACTTACAATAATATAAAACAATAATAATATGTAACTTATAATACAAGTGTGTGACGGAGATAACACATACTCTTTGAAAATCAATAAGAATGACAATAAGAATGTAAATTTTATATAGGAATTTTATATACCTACTATTAAATTATACATTTAACGACTTCAAACAGGACATTTAAAGAATACAAAAAAACTTAATCAAAGTTTGCATAAAAATTTGCTCTACATCCATATTAAATACAATACATGCATCTTCTTATTGTTAAATCTTAATGCTATGTAAATAAATACATTTTTAAATTATTAATTTTCTTTATATTTCAGGCAAAAGGAAAAGTTTCAAGTGTATAGAGATCAAATGCAAAGAAACTTGCAGGTTACACGAGTACATTGAAGGCAGGTGGCGTAGTAATGGCATGTGCCGGTTCGTTTGCCCACAATCGCGTTTGTGGTGGCACCCTGCGGCGCACACCCGTTTCGTATTCAACCCTGATACTGATCAAAGATGAGAAATATTTTATTTTTCCGGAAAATCAGCTCTGTAGATTTGATATTTATTTCCTTTAAATATGAATAATAATTCATAAGATAATCGCTCGATAAAAAGTTAAAAAGTAATAGTGCAAATCTCTTTTTGTCTCGTATGAATCACGTCATTTAGTTATTTAGCTTTAATTCATAGTGAATGATACTTTTCTCTATAATTTTAAGGATTCTTAAACATTATATTATATTAACAAAAAAAAAATTAAGCCAGGCGAAGCCAAGGCAAACTGCAAAGCTAACTGTAGCTCGTCTCGTCTTAGTTTAATATCTCTATGAATCTTTTGATGTTAAGCGTTAAAGTACTTGAAGCGTAGCACGCAACGGCCGCCGGGACACCTCAGGGGTGGTATAATTCATTTAAATCACTTAATCATTGGAAATCTATTTATCAATTACAACCACAACAGGAATTTTATAACTTACTTTAATATCTAGAACTTAATAACCAAATAAAACCCTAAATCGAATAAGTATACATGTAGAGTTTGATGAGAACAATACGTCAATTGTCATCCTTTAGCCAATAATCCAAAAAATGAAAAGGGCACGGGTATTATCCAGGAATCCCGCAAATAAAATTTCAATTACGGGAAAGAAATGACATATTCGGTTTGCACAAATCCTTAAAACGTCATCCTGATATCCATTACATGTCTATTAAATCTTACGACATATTTGTAGGGCTCAGTCAGCAGAGATTCCCCTCGCAAACACGGCGCCGATTACGAGCTCGACCGACTGGAGTAAACGAATATAAAACACATGCGGGAAGACGAATGCAAAATGTACTTGTCAAGTTTTGCATAAGTAAACACCAGGTTGTACGGTGTACCCCTTGCTGTGCCGAAATACCACAATGCGTGAACTGCCATTTGTACAAACCACACTGCTTAAGTATTTGTACACCTCTCTAAATATCCTGAAGATTTTTTATAACATAATTTATTCCTTCCTTCCAAGCCAGAGGTCGTGGTTTCGATTCCCACCCAGGGCAATTTAACTTAAAAACAATAAATTATATTTCGTAAAGAATAATTATTCTCTCTTCTGAAAATATTTATTTGGATTAAGGAAAAATTATTTAAAGACTTCAAAAATCTTTGCTTACCTGATCAATCTTAATTTAGAGCTTCATAGGGCAAATGTATTGTATTGTTATTTGTGTAACTAAAATCTTTCGTAATTGGAAAATTAGAAAAATTCAAATTTTCAGGATTTTGTACCTTTATAAAAAGGCTGATAGCTTATCATACGATTGACGTAATCAATTTTAATTATAATATGCCATACTCGGGACAAGCATCTGGCTAGGAATTAGGTGTCAAAATCAGTCTCCCGCGCGTTTTATGTTAAGTCGTTTAACTTGTGTTTACATCAATCGTGATGGACCAAATGTGTACCAACAAACATCACGTGTATTCCAACGAAACCTGACCTACAAAGCTAATTTTGAAGGACATCGGGAAAAGGAGAGTAACCTGACGTAGCGACAAGTAAAGTGATGAGTCGCGCGTGGCCGGCGCGGCTCGCTCAAGGAACCTATCGATTGTCAATAGTGCCTAGTTAGCGATATGGGCGAACCCGCGCGCCCTCCCCTCGCTACGTTCTCAGCTACTCTGGGAAACATCAACTTTCTAATTAATTTTTCTATTTCAGTTTTCGCACTATGTGCATAGATTACATTTATTATGAATACGTAAGTTTCAAAAGTACATGGGAATTAATTAAGAAAACAATGAAACTTTTTGAATGTTAAATGTTTGAAATTAAATGTTGCGAAACATCGATTTAATAACCGCAATTAAAATTTAACTTTCGTTTGTTTTAAGTTTATACTTTTGTGTTTTATTTGATTTAAAACAGTAAAAAATAGCAGTTTATAAAAGACTAGCTGTGCTTCTCGATTTTACCCGCAGTGCTCCGCTCCTATTGATCTTAGCGAGATGATAAATAGCCTTCCTCGGTAAATGGGCTATCTAACACCGAAAGAATTTTTCAAATCGGACCAGTAGTTTCTGAGATTAGCGCGTCCAAACAAACAAACTCTTTAGCTTTATAATATAAGTAAGTAGAGATAGACAATAACCACACAATATCAAAAATACATTAACATGGTTTAATTAGTATAAATTTTTAAAGATTAGGACAAAAAATGGTTTTATTAGCTTCACCTGTATGTTTGTACGTTGGTGTGTTGGTATGTTTGCATGTAACCGACTCCAAGACTCGAGTATTTTGTCGGACTCTACTTCAACGGAAAGATTTAATTAAAACTTGGTACACTTATCCAGGATCGGTGACAATACAATAATTTCATGACTTTATCTAATTAAAGCTTTTTAGTTTATTAACGATATTTTTTATTAATAGATTACCAAAAAGAACAATGTCCCATAGTTACATACAGCTCACAACAACCAAAACATAAGAAAAAAAAATTGAATTTATATAGTAGGTACGATGAATATACACAGCTATACTAGTAGAAGGGTCGACCTACTGCGAGAGTATCGACCGCGACCCTGCTGGCATAATGCTGCCTCAGCTCCGAGTAAGCGCTGCTTCTACGCCATCAGCCCTTTTTATACTTTCCACGGCAAAATAACAGGTGTTTGGATGTAAACATTAAATTGTACGAAATATTTTTCTTAGCAGATTTATTTAACGTTAGTTAGGAATGGAAAATAATCTATTTCCGTTTTAGTTGTTTAATTAAAAATTAAGATAATATGAAACTTTAAACTACCATTTAGGTAGATTTTTGAGAAAAAGTTAAGCTGTGTTGATGATATTTTATTTCATAATTAAAATAAAATTGAAAATGAAATTGTTTGAACAATTCTAGATATTATCCGCCAAGATTATGGAAAAATAATAGTTAATTACTTATTTGTATTCAATTAAAAGTGTTCCTGAATTTTTACCCAATTAATTAATGATTTGGAGTTTCTTAAATCAATTATCTATAAATGAGGACGAATGCTCCCGTAATACAGATAATAATTATTACCAAAGCTAAGTCGAAAAATGGAAAGTAGAGTGGAATTGTGACGTCACCGTTGGCAGCCCGACCTTGCCACTAGAAAAATGTGCCGGGTCGCCGCAGCCGAGCTCTGCTTGCTCATCACAAGCCCGGCCATCGCTCCCTATACTGTCTACACCAAATTGATACACTGCAACCTCTGTTTATCGCCAGACTAGCACACTTCTCTCTTATCTTTCTTATATCGATTAGGTAGGTACAGGGTTCATTTGTAGGTACTTATTGCCTGCCTCGTAATTGTTGATTCATTGTTATTATTTGCAACTTGCAGGTATGTATTTCACTAATAAATATGTATATGGTATTTATTAGGTATATACCTACCTTCAAGTTGTTGGTATGTATGAGTACTGAAATTTACACAAAAATTTAAGGTTAGCATTATATTTGACCTTCTGCAGTCATAAAGATCAATCCAAACCTATATTTTATTATGAATATTGTTAGCTGACGTTGCTCTATCTGTCCCAAAACGATGTAATTACCAAAAAGCATGAACCAAATAAGTTATGTTACTCTTGGTAAAGATAAAATAAAATAAAAATGGCAAAAATATATGCACTAAAATAAAACCGGAATAATTGTGCCATTCATTATTGTGATGTGCGCCTACAAAATGGACCATTATGTCTCTGGACCCGCAGTAACAATGCCTATAATTCTTCTCGACTTCATTAACAGGCTTCCATTTGCATGACAGCCTCAACTTATGTACAACTACAGCTTATAATAAGCGCTCTGTAGATAAGAAGAGCAACGCATGGACGAGGATATAGCCTGAAATGCCCTAGTACAATACCGTCGATCTAGTAAACTGCAAGGAATTCTGAACTTTAATGTAAGGTACGAGAAACGCAAGGCTCTATCGCGACTGAAATTCAGTGGATGTCGGATGTCGGTGGGCTGCGATCTTTTCCTCTCGCTCTGGCGGGGCGTGGCGTCTGGAGACACGCCTTCTCTCTCCCACTATGAAGGCTCGCGAGATCGTTGCTGTGAACGATTTTACATACAAATATGTATAGTGTAAATTGTATAAGCATTGTAAAGTCTATATTAAAAGGCTTTTACGTTCTATTGACAATAATTTTTACTCATTGGATGGATAAAGCTAAAGTTTTAAAATTAATTGTATCTAGGTAATTTCCTTGGAACTGAAACTAAATAGTGTCCATGCCACACAGAAGCGTAGCGTGCCTTGGCGGGGCCCCGTATAAAAATTTGTTTGGAAGGGTAAAGATTTCTCACAAAAGCGCACGTTGGGGCCCCCTTGGCACGGGGGCCCCGTATAATTGATACGGCAGATACGGTGGTATCTACGCCCCTGATGCCACATCACATTTTTAATATCAAATTCAAAGACATTCCATTGTCCATGGTATTGTAATTACAATAGTAAGCATAAATCTATCGCGGCGCAGTTATCAAAGGAACACGATACTGTATTACCGATTCTAATAACAAGCCGTTTCGTGTTACAATTTATATGTAACTTTGTCGGAACATTCATTTTGAGTACTTAGTGTTTATACCTTGCAACTATGTAGGTACCTATACCTTAGGCAAAAGTTCGTATGATTACATGTTATTTTGTGTTTATATATCACAATAAATATTAGAGTTCTAAATAAATAATTCAACCCTGAAAAGAATAAAAGCATATGTACCTATCTACTTTACTCTTTCGAATCATATCTACCTAAGCGTAAAAGTTACGTAGATACAAGGTAGACACTTATATAAACACGCTATCTCGTAATAATTGTAGCTCTACAATTGTACATACCTAGGTAATTGTACCTAAACAATTGTACCTACCTACTCGATGGTAGTGCAGATGTTAGTATGCATTATTTTAAAAAAATAGTCCATAAAAAAAACAGAAATTCCTAATAATTTTATTCTAGAAATAATGGTAAGTGTGTGTTGTGGGCTGAAATGAGATCAAAGGAAAAACATCATTTTTTTATTACTATCCTGCTAAATAGTGTTTTCACTACCATTCTGTCTTATGATATAAGCAGTGAAAAAAATCTGCCAAGAAGAAGTCTATTCACTCAGGGCTTGATGAGGTATCACTAGGTAATTAATGTAGGTAATATAATTTGGTTACTACCAAAAGAAAATATATCTTAAGACCTGCTTAGATTAAGTAAGTAGGTACATAGATAGTCTTAAATAAACTATAGCTCTTTCTTTTTTTATTAAAAAATTCGCTGAACACTATCCATTTCTTCTCAAGCAGCCAGTCAAATAGATCCATTTTTTCACATTGCCTGAAACTTCTTATTATTTATTTATATTTATGCCAGATAATTAAATTGAATATACCTTTTTAATAAGAAGGTGGATAATGGATTCTCATCCTCTACATATATATAATTTATTTATCACGTAAAATACTATTTTTGATCTTCAGATATTCTTATTTAATTTTCTCCTGAAAAGTAACTACTGCAGCTGAGTAGATAAAAGACTCTTATATCTATTTATTTATAGAAGATTCATTTAGATTTTATTTGATAGACTGAATGAAATACATTAGATTACATGCAGCATTCGATTTCATCTGCAGATTGAAACACCTTTTGAAAATGGGCCTCTATACAATATTAGTTAAAGGTACCTATCTTTTTAAAGTTACTGAATTACATTAAATACACAAAATATTTTAATAAAATTCACTAACATGTATCTATATCATGAAAAAATAAAAAAACAACGAAATACGTAATATATCAATATCTGCATTCTGAACAAGGACAATAATTGTCTCTACAATTTCCAGAGATCATCGCACTACTGGCTTATACCTACATATATTAATTTGTTTTTTGAGATATAAAGGGACACATCAATTTATATAATAGAAAAAATATTACGAATGTTGTAATGTAGGTACCTACCAACTGTTTACAACGACCTCATTTCGCTGCAACTCTTGAGCAATCGCCATCAATGCCGTCGGTTACTTTGCAAAATTGCAGAATCAGCACCAATAAGTCATTGTACTCAATTTTCATTGTAAACTCATGTTTAAATATAGGTACATTATCAGATAGAAAAATAATTAGTACTTAAAATAATTATTCTATGATGCGAAGAAAATTGGAAGCAAAATATGAAAAACTCTACCAATTTATCAAGTGCATACCTACCATTTTACATATTTATTTATAATAATTACTAGCGGTCCCCCCCGGCTTCGCCCGTGGTACATAATATTTACGTTTTCTCTACATAAGAACCATCCTCGTACTTCAAAGAATATAATAAAAAAATAATTATCGAAATCGGTTCAGCCGTTCTCGAGTTATGCGCTTACCAACACATTTTGCGATTCATTTTTATATATAAGATTACTTTTCATGTATACTTTGGCATTATTTTATAGATATAAGCGAGCATGCCTATTTCAGGCTTTTAAGTATATAAATCAATCCAACTCCAATCTCCATGCCATACTATATGCCCCTATATGTTTTTTCTTTACTACCTATCTAGAATAAATGATTGTCTCTGGACATACCATGAAACTTCGTACAATTTGTTCATAAAATGCACTTATAAATTATTTAGGCCAAGTAAGAAAAAAGTAATCGTAAAAGAATGCAGATTCGCTGATTTGTCCACACACCCAAAACCGAAAACAAAGCAATTTTTTAAATATGAACACAACTTAATTGATAGGTAGGTATTAAAGGAATGTTTTGCTCACAATAAATCTTTAGTTTTTTTTTTACTTTTTCGCGAAGAATTAGTTGAAGTTACAAACTTACCAACTCCGCAGCAGCTATTCATTTTAAATCAAATCTATTGTTCTTAATTTTCATGTTTATGGCAGTATATGCAAACGATAAATTGAGTTGGAAACTATTGTCCGAAGCCAAGACGCTTTTTCAGTCATTTTTAAGCTCAAACATGAAAATTTGCCTCTCCAAATTGATATTATGAAATGCAGTAGGTAGACCTAAGATCATAAATAACAAGGATCGTGTAATTCACCCTTATTAATTAAAGATTTCTAAGCCAACCTTAATTATTCTTTGAACTTTTGAAGTCTTTTTGAAGTAATGAAACAAAATAAATAGGGAACATGACACCAAACTCTTGTGCCATGCGAAGATTAACCTATCATTAACTTAACGCAACATTCGCTATAATATCAATATTAATGCCTCAAAAAAAACAACATAATAAAATTTGTGTGATATTTTTCAAACTCGGTTATTACCTAGATAGAGTTCTCAAAACATAAGTTTATTGCAAACTTCGTTAGCTATTTTTTTGCAAGAGACATATAGCTACACTTCTTGTATGTAACTGATAAATATATAAGATCATATTATTATTTGAGATGACGAAATGATATTCATCAAAACACGGAGCGTGGTGAGTTCCCGACGCCTACGAAAAAGCTCTAGCATTCGGCGTTGTACCTACCTACCTAACAGATTGAAATATATTTAGGTAGTACCATATTTTTTTATTAACACTTTTTTCTTCTTCATAGAAAACTTTATCCTGACTTTGCAAGGCAAAATTAATTGATATTGATTTAACAACCAAAAAAATCGGAGATGAAACTTGATATGAAGTTTTTACATTTTGGTAAATAGTTGTTGCTCTTCATAGCAATTTTGTGCGAACAATAAATTGTTGAATATTTTGTAAGTAGTTATAATTTATTTTATAAATCAAATAAAGTAATCAATAATCAAGTATACGTTTCGGTTTTTTAAACCTTCTTAGCGAACAATATCTAAGAATATATTATGTACCTATAACCATTCAGCTAAAATTATGTCGTTCACACGCCTGTGTCCATTGCCTAAACAACTGGTAGAAAGTTGTATAAGATCAATTGATCATACGATAAGATTAGGTACTCGACAAATTTTTGTACGTGAAAATATTTTTTTTTTTTTATGTTGCATTGATACAATTTCAATAGACAATATACTCGTGCGTATGCCATTCATTTAATTATCAAGAGTAAGTAGGCCTTTATCATTTTCATAAATAATCTTTCAGATTTACAATTTTCGTCGATAAATACCTACTATAGTGTCCGAATGATTTTCATAATATTATGATAGATATTAGATACCTACCTACATTATAAATGATGGTATTAAATATTATATAACATGTTATATGAATGTATGTTATCCAAATTATGCGTCATACAGCATTAATATCAGAATTAAACTTAGGAAAATTATATCTTCTTCCATAAAAGTAGATCGTTTGACTGTAAGGGAATGAGAAAAAACAATCAAAATCAGAAAGACTTATTTTTACAAATTACAACCTTCTATTGGTTGTAAGTTACTAAAAGATCATTAAATACTCAGTAGTGGATAAATAAAAGCGAAAACTCTTAAATACTAATATGTATTATAAAAACTGCTTGACGGATTTGGATGAAACTTTACTGTAATATATGTAGTTTATAAACATCAGAATGACACCTGAGATATAAAAATACTTGATTTTGTCCGCGAGTTCATCCACGGGTGAAATCGCAGGGCACAGTTTATGTTCTACATAAAGAAAATTAATTTAAAATTAAATATAAGATACAAAATATCTCTATATACTATATAGTGAGGTATCGTATAATGTTTATAATAGGTGGGTAAAATGTTAATTTGTTTGTATAAAATTAGTAACGACAATAAAAAAATAAACGTATTTTTATATAATGTTTTATTAGGAAAACAGAAATCCTATAGATAGTAATTATTATTTAAGTAGGTATATCTATTTACAATCATTTGTCTGATTTATCAGTTGGTGAGTCATTAAACTTATGTATAATTAATTAATACACAAATTTATATAATAACGAAGCTATGCATATATTATTACGACACAACCATACATCTTTTAACACGGTGTATTAGCCAACTCTATCGAATCCCACGGCCACATTGTTCCACCAATAAAAAAAAACTATAAAACTGGAACTGATTTATAATAATTCAACCTCAAACTTAACAAAAGCACGAACTGTCCATCGGGAGCTCAGTAGCGCTGCCAGGCGCAAGCCGCGGAGGAGCTGGAGGCGGTGGAGGCGGCGGCGGCGGCACGCGGCGCCGCGCCCTGCCGTCACAGCTCCGAGAAGAACTCCGGCGACGAGTGCGGCGTGGGCGGCGCGTGCCCGCCGTGCTGCGGCACCGCGTGCTCGCGCCCCATCAGCGACAGCCGCTGCTTCAGCACGTCGCGCTCGTGCGTCACGCGCGCCACCTGCAGCTGCAGCAGGTGCAGCTCGTCTTGGAGCGAACGGTTCGCCAATTCCAACTCCTGCCGCTGCTGTAGCCTCTTGCTTCGACAGTTTTGAGCGTAGCCTCTATTTTTTAGGGTTCTTCGTTTTTGTTTCAGACGAGTCACATCCTCCCGAGGAAATCCATGAAGTCGCTTATTGAGCTCCCGAACGCTGAGAGTCATGAGCAAATCGTCACTTATTAGGTCGTCCCCGCAGGATGAAGGCTGATACGAGGGATGAGGCCCCGTCCGTGGAGATAGCGCAGAGCACGAACTGGCCGGGCGTAGCGCAACTTGTTGCACGTGATGAGGATCGTCTCTCCATTCCCGACGATCCCATTCCTCAAAATTACCACAAGGAACTGTACGCATGTCTAATGGTTCTCGCATATGCGGCAGCCATAGCACATCATCTACTGGAGCCGCCCTGCACGGGCTTCGACCGATCGGAGCTGGAGGAGTCTCTGGAGGCGTGCTGGGGTCGACTGCAATAGCAACGTGAGGCTGGGGATAGGGACCCGCATCAGGCCACTGGCGACAAGCGCGGGCGCACGCTGGCAAGGCGTCCACGAGGTCGTGCCATCCAGATCTCAAAGGCTCGCGTTTGACGAGATGATGATCTTCAAGATGGTCGAGTTCAAAATTTTGAACGTATTCGTCGGCGAGCTGGTCCTCATCTGCATCACGGTGTGGTTGTGGAGTCAGCGTCTGCATGGCACTCGACTGAGGGCAGTCGACGAGCGCGTGTTCTACCATGAAAGCGTACGGGGCGCGCGCCGGCCGGAAACGAACTGCCGCCGCAAGCAGGGCGGCGCGAGACTCCGCCCTGTAACCCAATGACGCTGTGCGACGCGCGCAGTGTTCGCTACAGCCTTATTATCGCAGATATAAGCACGCTCGCAATAAGACATCACAATATAAACACAACATATTTACAACCACACTTACACATGTAACTGAACCTAATTAAATACATAGTAGGTACGTTGTACACGTACCTATACGTACTTATTAATAATACAGTCAGCTAGAAATAAGATATTGGGATTTAAATAACCAATTATTGATAAGCAGTTGAAATGTGTATGCTTATTATTTATATTATGTATGTATTAGTTTTTATGTACCATAATAAATAAGAATGTGTGAGTAGTTCAACATTATATTACATTTTATATTAAAAAGATATTTTATTACTTCATTATGATTTTAATAAATATTAAAGTTGATAAATTTTATGTCTCTAAGAAGGTAAATTACAAAGTTAGCAAAATAGAACTTGTTTTTGTACTTGGACGAACATATTAATACTTATTAGAATATTCCAACTTGAGCTTACGTAAAGCTTATTCAAAACAACCAATTTTGATACATATAATGAAAAGCTCCAAACATTTTTTACTCCGTGTCTATGGCACTAAGTAGAGAGGACCTGTGAAATGTTAAACTTGCCTAGTTAAAGACTAGCATACTAGCGGTCCGCCCCGGCTTCGACCGTGGTAGTACATATGTATTTCGCAATAAAAGGTAGCCTATGTCCTTTCCGACCGCCTCCTCGGTACAGTGGTTGACGCGTGAGCGTAGAACCGAGGGGCCCTGGGTTCGATTCCCGGTGGAGACGAAAAAAAAAAAAAATGTCTTGGTCTGGCAGGACACAGAAGGCTGATCACCTACTTGTCCCTAAAGAAAAATCGATCAGTGAAACAGATGTATGAATTATGCATCTGCCCCCTACCCCACTACGGGGACACGGGACTTCACTTTTTTTTTTTATGTCCTTTCTCGGGTATCAAAATATCTCCATACCAAACTTCATGCAAATTGGTTCAGTAGAATAGGCGTGATTGAGTAACAGACAGATAGACAAAGTTACTTTCGCATTTATAATATTAGTATGGATAGTATGGATTTTATTTAAAATTTTCATAACTTATCTAACTGCATTTGTTAATTTCCGAAATTGGCAAAATTTTAAAATAAACTAAACAACAGCTAAACAGCAACAATATGCAGACAAGAAAGAAGACCAAAATGAAGAAATTATAAAAAAAATACGTGAGGCACTCGGGGACTGCCGCGGTAAAGCTATTGCATGCTATGCCTTCAAGCCGCCAACCTCCGTCGGAGTGGGGAGCGTGAGGTTTTTTCGTTACGGAATTTCTGGATTCGGTCCCCGCGCTCAAGGCCCGCGATAGAAGCTATGCAATAGCTTAAAAAAACACAAACGCTATCAAAACAGACAGTAATAAATATTAGATAGGTACCATATTAGAGATAGGAGTAAATATGATGATTATTCCCTTGTAAGTAAAGTACCTAAGCTGCTTCTAGTTTCGCCAAGCTCGGGCTAAAGATAAATAATTAATATAAAATATAAACCTAGTCTAGTATTAAACTACCTATCTTCTTCTTCTTTTATATATAAAAATGAATCGCAAAATGTGTTGGTAAGCGCATAACTCGAGAACGGCTGAACCGATTTCGATAATTCTTTTTTTATTATATTCCTTGAAGTACGAGGATGTTTTTTATGTAGAAAAAACGTAAATATGTACCACGGGCGAAGCCGGGGCGGACCGCTAGTAGGTATATAAATATTAACATTGCATTATATCTTATTGTGTTAAAAAACAATGACTATGTATTTACTTACAACATATTTTGTAAATCGGAAGGTATCCATCGCTCTTGATTTTCCATTTGTCATATTAATTTTACTTGCTATAATTTCACATAATACCTATAGGGCACATTTTATATGTATCATGCTGCGCATGCATGAGCGCATGAGCAATTTGTAGTGACTCTACCTGTGGACTCTACCTACATGTCGCGACTAGGTACAGCTGTAGATCTAAAGAATTAACCGACTTATATAATTAACGCAAAAAATATGCCTTTAGCCTAGCAATAATTAAATTATTGCTAACTAGGCTAAAGGTATTTATATATTATAATTTATATTATTTTGATTTTTATTATTACTTAGAATAATATCTAAAAATCAAATTATTGCAAAACCCTTTAGATTATTGTTTGTCTTTATGTATCAAACTTATTTTTATTGCATTAATTTCATTAAGCGAGGTATTTTAAAAGGATTTGATTCCTGCATATATCATTGTTCATTAATGGGTTAAATTTACACTTTTTCGCAAAATTATGAATTTACAATCTACAAAATTAATTTGAGTTTAAAATGGCACTGCCAAGATTTTACAAAATAAAATATGAAATTATGGAATGAAGGTCAACTGTAGTTGTTTCAATTATCTATACGGCTAACAGTGTACTTTGCGCAGTGATTTCACGGTTCGACAATCTCGAGGGGTTAACAAGTCAGCGTAATCCCGAATTACATTTAATCACCGACCTCTTCCTGCCACTCTAAACATTTAACCCCTTCCTTATTATCCTTCAATAATTGAAACGTTTCCCCAATTACTGGAAAAACAATAGATCTTGTAATAAATAACAATACCAGCGTATATTCATTAATTACACAGACATTTGTGTACGGGGAATTTTTATCATTCAAAGATAATTTAAAATATTTTTTAATTGTATTGTTTTTATGATCATCATTTAATAAACTGACTCTATAGGTTAGTTTTTATAATACCTAGAGCTATATTATCTACCTACATGTTAAAGATTCGTAAATATCTACCGAATCAATCAAATAAGTACCTATAATATTTAAAGTAAACTAAACTGTGTACCTACCTACAATAACTATATCTTAGCCGATGCGTTTTTTAACATAAAATACACTAACAAGCTTTGATTGAGTTAAAAGCGTAGATGTGGAATCGGATAGGGTTGCATTCGGGCTGACGCAGCCTCTGCTGTTTGCTCTCAACGGTCAACATTGTTAGCGGGCTTCCTCTCACCCGCAAATGTTATTACATGATTAACTCTCACCCAACACGTACTGATCCCAATGTTTAACCGCCTTTGTTAATTATCTGCTCATAATGGAATGCTAATAGCGAGTTCTTAATAATTTATTTTAATGGGTACCTACTTAAAATATGTACTTTAAATTGTACCTATCTGGATGTTTGATCTTAGTGATACATATCAATATGTAATACCGGTCAGTGTTCATATACCTATACCCATCTAAACATTCATATTTAATAATTTCATAATCAAAAACTACCCTTATTAAATGAGTTTATAAATTTTCTTTATAACTTTATCTTGCTTTTACCTAGGTTTGTGCTCGACTAGCAAAAAATATGAAATATGTAGTTGTACGTTACACCTCCTAATATTAGCTTTTGTTCAGTATATTCAAAAGAACTACCTTGTCTTCAGGTATTCCATATCATCACGCATAATAATAATGTAAATTAAGTATTGTTGACAAACAATAGGCAAGGAGTATGAGGTGGGTTAGGTTGATAGCGGTGGAGAGGCAGAATCCCGGAGCGAAACACGTACGCTTTAGTATCGGATGCTCTTCATCAATTGATCCGCCGCCCGCCCTCTTTCTCCTGTCACTTCTCACACGCCCGTAGATCCTCGACTCGTCACTCAACCTTATTTTACATATTTCTGGTTCTAAACTTATAGTCACCTTATTTACCTATACTTTGATGAAATGATTTATTTTGATAAAACGTTCATTATCGTTCGTAAATAAATCGGTAACAGATTACAGATAAGAGAACTAATCATCATATGAAACGCGATACTGCGATAGTCATGAAATTCCCTTACGACTTAGTACTTGGACACTGGACACAGTTGTTGTAGCTATTTTTTTTTATTTGTTACTTCAGAACTTTTGACTGAGTGAACCGATTTTGATATTATTTTTTCATTTGACTGACCGGTTGGCTTGGTTGGTAGTGGCCCTGCCTTCCAAGCCAGAGGTTGTGGATTTAATTCCCACCCGGGGCAAATATTTGTGTGATGAACATAGATGCTTGCTCTGTGTCTGGGTGTTAATTATCTATTTATGTATTTATTTAAAATTATATAGGTATGTATGTTTATCAGCCATCTGGTTCCCATAACACAAGTGAAAGCTTAGTATGGGATCAGATTGTGCCGTGTGTGAAAACTGTCCTGAAACTGTCCTGAAATATTTATTTGAAAACAGGTGTCTTCCATGTGGTGGAACTACCAAAATTTAAATTTGATTTAGTTAGTTCTGAAAATTTTAAGGCAGTTTTTGTTTTTTGTTATTTTATGTAGCTCATCATATCAAGTTTTTTTACTATTATTTTGGTGTGATGTATTTAATTACTTTCATATGTTTAAAATTCTCTCTCAAAACTACCATATTTTGGGCATTATTTAATACGTACCTACATCAAAGTTACCAAACGGCATCTATTAAATACGCTCGTCAAAGGGTTAAATATGCGATGACAATGTTAATCCCAGTAAAACTGTTGATATTATGCACTGACCTTCTTAACGATCTGATAATCGTTCATCAACCTCTGCACATGCCTTTATGTCGAGTCAGAGGTTGCACGCTTTAGCAATTAGTTCATGGATCTTATGTTTATCCATAATAGCCAATAGGTAATCAATAATATTTAGTTATTGATAAGCTGGGATCACTAACAAGTTATTCGTGTACCTTGTATAGTCGATATCTATATTTAGGTATAGATGCTAGATGCACAGAACAACGATAATCAGTAGTATTATGTAGTTACAAGAAACATACTTATAGATGACGAGCTGTGCTCCGCGGTTTCACCCGCATTGCTCCGCTCCTGTTGGTCTAAGGGTGATGGTAAAGGCTATATTATACCTTCCTTGATAAATGGGCTATCTAACACCGAAAGAATTTTTCAAATCGGACCAGTAGTTCCTGAAATTAGCGCGTTCAAACAAACAAACTCTTCAGCTTTATAATATTAGTATATAGATAAATGAAAAACATAAATTATTTCAAAAATTTATTAATCGATTTCATCAAAAATGCAATTCCATTTTTTTATAAATTGACAATAAAACTATACTTAAAATATAGTTGTAAGTAGTAAAGAATACAATAACAGATATATACATTATAGAGGCAATAATTGTAAATCAACTATTATATTTTTTCATTTTATTTCAAATGCAATTCAATCTCACCAATATCAGTCTTTGTTCATTAAATACAATTTTTAATGGTTATTTTTGTTAATTTAATCTCTTTGTCATTAGTTTTCCATTGAAAAACATGTACATATTCATTCCAATGCAATACAAATATAGTTATTTTAAAATTATATTCATATAAAAGGATTATATCTCACAAATTTTGAGCATGATTAAGTAAGCATAAATAAAAAAAATATCAAAATTACATAAATATTATGAATCCAACACAAAACATTATACAAATCCTTAACAAAATTAGTAGCCTTTGCTTATGTTGATTATTTTGTTTACTTATAGAAGTTAAAATCTTATAAAAATACATCAGAATGAAAATTTCTTTAGGAATTGAAAAAGTAAAAAATATAAATAATAAATATCACTGGAACTATATCATTCACATATTTTGGATCTAATAATAAACATGTACCTATAAAAAATAGAAAAATATAAATCTTTTACAAAAAATTCAAAGCTGCTACATTGAACCAATGGGCTTACCAATATGTATATTATAAATTTCCATTTAAAAATATAAAATATAGTCAATTTTTATTCCTTAATTTTATCTTAAATTTATTATATTTTTAGGTTATAATAATAATTTTGACTATACATTCATCACCAAAATATAGTAACCATATTTTAATAGTAGCTTATGGCAAAGTTTATTTGACTACATATTATGTACCTTTTTAACTTGTACTACGTAGTAACTAGATAACAAAATTTAAATTCCTTTTATACTACAACATGCAAACTTGAATACTGCACATTATCTATATTAATTAATAATAAAAATCTGATATAAAATGCAAATAAAGTATATAAAATTCAATTACATATAAAATTCAAAAAATCTACTTTGTCATGGTTTTGATATTTCATAGATAAATTCCTATTTTTTTGTATAAAATAAACATGAACAAAGTATTATTTCATACATTTTTTATGAAATGCAATAGAATGTTTGATTTTCTCTTAATCATTATATTTTGCACTCTCTTTGCGTCCCGCTACAAATGTTGTACATATTTAAAACTTGACATTAGCACCCCTTAAAACAAGCAATAAAAATTGTGATCCTAGTAACAATGTTATAATCTCCACTATTTAAACCATAGTAAAATCTCCTGGGAAACTGGAAGCAACTAAATTGCTTTATTTAGGAGTATAATGTGCAATGGCATAGTCGTGATAATACATCATAATAGCCAGAGGTTGTCCCAGTATAAGGGAACTCCAAACTATGATGTTACCCCAACGGGACCCTAGCTTCTTTTCGATGAATTTGGATATCACAGAGAGCGGCGGTTGAGCCATCATGCCGAGGAACGCCCAGACTCTAAACATTTGTAGCGGGACGCTTACCTGTAAAGAATATAAGTATGAAATGCATATAACCTTAATAGTTAATAGATTGATTAATATTTAATACATTGTCCTAATATGGAATCTATAGAGATCTAGAAAATCATGGTATGTAACTGTACATTATCGAAAACATAATTTATCTTGCAATTTGTTATCCTAGAACAGACAAGTTTATTTATTTGTTTATTTTTTGGTTTACCAACGTTTGTTTACATTTTTACAACAAAAGTTTACTTAATATACAAAATAAACAAACATGGTTAATGTAACAAACACTTACTGGCAAACACAGCATGCAAAACGTTAAATCAGTTAATTTTTAGTAAAGTAAAGTTCAATCATATTCCCAAAGAATTTTTGCATATAAATTTCCACAGCACCATATTGATAATTTGCACGCCATCTCTCCGTAAATTACACACGCTTTTATTAGATAATAAATGGCACTGTAGTTGTTGGTTCCAACAGTACACGGTTCTCTATGTTAGGGACTAGATGGCGCGACAGGTTCAATATCTATAGAATGCTAGTTTCTACTTTTTACTTAGTTAAATACTAGATGGCGTGAAGTTTAACTTATCAAAGAATTTACAAAACGGGTGCCGAATTCGTTAATTTACAATCTTGAAAAAATACGATACGAAGAACACTACGATCCCAGCGAGCCCTTTCCCATATCCCATTTCAGTGATCGGTATGTACTCATGTCTCACAGCCCACAATACATAGACTATTGTTTGTACGTTATACATGTATATTGATAAGAAAACATATTACATACCCTACATAGTCCGGAGATTAAATAAAGAGGAGGTAGAAGTTCAAATAGCAGCGTATGTGCGTATAGTATTAAAAACTCACCAAGTACTCATGGAAAAACGCCGATACGAAGAACACTACGATCCCAGCGAGCCCTTTCCCATATCCCATTTCAGTGATCGGTATGTACACATGTCTCACAGCCCACAAGTGCACGGGCATGTTCCAAGTACTCCAGAATACTGCTATGTTCCTTGCATTCCACCAGTCGTTATAGAAATTGCGATCAGCGAAATGCAGCAGTTCTCCCATAAGGTTAAGGAATGAATGGAACGATAGGTAGAAGAAACATAACCATATTAAATGGTTGGGCACCTGGAGGGAGTTAATGTGTTTATTTAAATTTGAAACAATGTTGGTATAATAATGATAATGTAAAAAATTGTATTTTTTGTAGTGAAACTTCCTTAGCGTTGAGACTAAATTTTAAGGTTGCGTCATGGCAATATAGTCACGTCATGGAGCAAGGTGACGATTTTGGTATCTCTGAATCTTTCAAAAGAAGTTTCACTTCTGACACATGTGCTCGGCAAACACGCTCTTTTTTATTATTTTGTTCACAAATTTATACAAATAGGCTTAAAAACTTAAAATAAGTTAAATATGTATTAGATTCAGTAAAAGTAATAATCATAGACTTACAGCAAGTTTCAATAATCTTTCAGTAATTCTTACAACGTCCATTTGCGAGAAGGGGTCCACAGCGTTTTTGACAGATGGAATCATCCATTGTTGGAATAAAGCCATAATAAGGTTCATTCCAAATATAACTTCTACTATCCTCTTGATGAGGAACCTTTTTCTGATTCTACAATTCAAAATAATATTTTTATTTGCTTAAATGAATTATATTTACATCCTATTTGAACCCCATATATAGTCTGAAGTAAGAAAAAATCTGCAAATTAACTTATAACTACTAAAACCAAACCTTGAAATGTAAATACATAACAAGAATCTTACAATAAGAACAATACAACACATGATTACATTTTATCTATGTGAGTCAAATAAAAATCGCTGTTATTGTAATTTAGCAGACAGTACCATTCTTATTGTTTTTATTCATATGGTATTTTATATGACTTACCTTGTGGTACGTGGGAAATTCAATTCATAACAAAGAGTAGGTGCAAGCAAGAAATAGAACAAATCTCTAAGGTTCAGGTTGTCTGGATACTTAACGATGCCCACAATGTCATCGGTTTTCTCATGGTCTGAGTTTTCTGACGGAAAAATCATGCAATTATTGACATAGCACATACACATCATAACAATATGTAGATGATATTATTATACAGGTCTCGCAGTTAGTCCTTATATCTACTACTTGTTAAAAAAAAGATAAAAAATACACTTGCATTCAATATTATAAGGGTTTCAATATCGTTACATTTATATTGCCATACAGTAGAATAATATATTTGTAAATCCTACAACTACTAAGCACTTCAAAGCTTAGGCTTGGACAATACTATTGGAATTGGAATACTACAATAATATAAGTTTGAGGAGGTTCTTCATACATTTGAAATATTATATATATTATATATAATATGGGTACTTGATGTTACTGTTACAATATAGAATATATGAAAGATGAAAGAGGCGGTAACGAATAACAATAAAATGATATTTTCATAAGTTTATCTTAATTAACCATGTTTTTAAACTATATTTATTTTATATCTGTTAAATCACAAGTGTATGAAGATACTAAAATTATAAAATAGCACAAAAAACGGTCAGCACGACGTTCAGTCGTTAGTAACATTGATTTGAAATTATTATTTATATTCAAACAAAAAAAGGTATTCATGAACAAAAACTAATAAAGCATAAGTCTATGTTATGAGTTTATGAGGTGATTATTTTTGGCGTAATTACACTTTTTTGTTATTATTTTGATTATAATGGAAAATGGAACTATACAAATCACACTAAAAGCAACTTGTAAATTATTTTAATTATAAACTTAATTTATACGAGACTGTCTCATTATGTCGTTAATACATATTATATTAGTGAAATATGAATTAGTTATAACAATTACTGATAATATTAATATTATCATTCCTCATAAAGTCAAAAAAAATACTGCGTTTGCCTTTATGCCACTGATGTCTTCCTATAGTCAGATATACATATTTCCACATTATCTATTATATAGAGACTTTAAGTAGTTTTTTTTTCTTTTAAATAAATTAACCTTAAATAAATCTTGACATAATGAAAAAACCTCATATAAATCAAATTTATTTGTCCAACACTAAGGTCCAACACCAGATTGCAGCAGCAATTATATTCGTAAGACTTGTTAATTACGAATGCCAACATATTTTTATTATATACAAAATAAAAAAGCTTATAAGTTATAATAAAATAACAGCATAAATCGTAAAATTGCAGTTATCTATATTAATAATTGTAAGCACACACAAAAGCATCAAAGCTAGTGCTTATAACACACAAAAGGTGCTTTTTATAAAAACATAACTTACGATCTTGTTCGGCATTAACAAGCGCATCTGGAAATGTCAACAGTGAAATGTGAAATGTGAAAATATGTACTTTATTTAATACTAGTGGACGTCACGCGGTTTCACCCGCGTAATTCCCGTTCCCGTGGGAGTTCGGGGATAAAATATAGCCTATTTTACTTCCTGATAATGTAGCTGTCCTAGGCTGAAAGAATTTTTCAAATCGGTCTAGTAGTTTCGGAACCTATTCAATTCAAACAGACAAACAAATCTTTCCTCTTTATAATATTAGTATAGATATAATACTTTAATATAGTTAATAGCATAGTATTATGAGAACAAGGAAGTTATCTTTGAACAAAGGTACAGCGAGCCGTTTGTATGTAGGCGGAGCGCTTGGCCACTCCCCCCGTTCATGTACGTACGCAAACTTGACGCACGCACACGTGAGGGCCGCGCGATTGCTGTGAGCGGTCGGTGTTTGTTTAAATAATTATTTAAAATATCAACGTAACAAGTGAAAACCCTGCGCCTCACGAGTTTAGGTACCGTGCGCTCCTAAACGCGAGACGGCTTACTTCTTCTCTTTATACTATGTTAATAGTTTGTATATGTGTAATCATGTAATGTATTTAACACGCCATATTGAATATAGTAAAATTTATTTACCACAATACATTAAAAATTTCATTTCTGAAATCTGTTAATAAAACCACTATACTTAATTCTTCTTTTCTGTACTGAACATAATAATTAATAACATTGCATTGAATGATTAAGCTATATGGCCCATATCTTTAATCAATTAATAAGGTTATAATAACCACCAAGTGTTCTTTAACTCTTTAACCCATTGAGCCCCGAACGGCCCGATCGGTCCACGACACAATAGATTTTCTATTGTGTCTGTGATTCCGGGCCTGAGTTATTACGGCATCTAAAAAATACGTTTAGTATATCTATCTACATACATCTAGTATATCTTTGAAGAATGCAAGTCACTTAAATATTCAAAGCAATCATTAGATCACAATAACATACAAAGTTCAATGCCATTCAATCCTTGGTAATTATTAATAATTACATATTTACTCTGATTTTTTCACTCGGATAGTGTAACTTATTATAAGTCACACATCACATATTAAGAATGACAAAATAGATGTTGGATGAATAATTAAATTATTTTTGTTGGAATCCTGAACTGAGTTTTACCAAAACTCCAATTAATAATGTTTCTATGGAAGGATGACAATTTAAACAAAGAATGAAAGAACATGATTCATCACATGATAATACCTGTACAAATAAAATAATTTCAATGATTTATGACTAATATTCTCTGTAATACTTTGTGAAATGTGTATAATAAAAGTAAATTTTGATTATGCCTACTAGGATGTGTTCCATACAAGAGAGATATCATACACCAGAGGTAAAAATATTGTTGCTATAAAAATTTAAGTAGAAAATGTTACACAAATTTCTAAAGTACATTTCACTAATGATACATGTGCACGTACGCACATATGTTACATGTGCATGATAATGAATTAATTATCAAAGAAATATTTATATGTGTGAAATAAAAAAAAAAAACATTTCCATGGAAATAATGAGAGAATACTTACTACAATTTGGTGCCGATAAACTCTGACGACGCAAGGATTTAGACTTCTTTGTCCTTGTTCCATTTCTGCACCAATGATTTGTTTGACAGTAACTCCACAGTTTTAGGAATATTACCAGATATATCATACACACTGTAGTTATTCCCACTGAAAATTAAATATAGCAATTGAATCTAACAGCCTCATACTATTTTACAGTTGTTTAAAATATTAAAAACAAAATAAGTGATAACAGTTATATTAAAGACATTAATTTAATTACTAGCTGTGACCTGCGGTTTTAACCACAGTGCTCTGCTCCTGTTTCTCTTAGCATGATGATATAATATAGCATTCCTCAATAAATGGGCTATCTAACACCAAAAGTATTTTAAAGAGTTGTTTTATGTTACAATAATAATTAATAAAATAATTATGTACAAACCGAAACTGAATTCTTGATTGCTGAAATTAAGAACAATAACTGGTAGACTTATTTCTGTTAATAAATTAAGTATTTGTAATTTTACTCCCAATTTTTGTGAGAAGAATTCCTGAAATTAAATAAAAAGGTGATTAATTATTTGAATAAATAAATACATAATAAATATTTCAGGACAATTTTCACACACGGCACGATCTGATCCTATACTAAGCTTTCGCTTGTGTATGGAAACTAGATGGCTGATAAACATACATATATAATTTTAAATAAATATGTACTTATATACATAATTAACACCCAGACACAGAGCAAATATCTATGTTCATCACACAAATATTTGTCCTTGGTGGGAATCGAACCCACAACCTCTGCCTTTGAACATAAAATTGTATTCTATTGTTTGCATTTTTAATATTTACCACTGCAATCGCTTTTTCAATCAGTAAACTGATAACAGCCGGTACAACACTATCTGAAAGAAAGATTAGGATTCAATTATATATTGATAAATAAGTTACTAAATCATAATAAATATTTAATTACTTAATTTTACAAATTAGATATTAATTTAAACTTTCAGAAAATCTATCTATAAAAATTAACAGCATTAAATAACCAGTACAAAATTCTTACACATCAAAAGTAGTATTGATGGATATTCGTAATTTTTGCCTTCATTGTAGCCAGTTAGAACAATTATCCATTCAAATGGATTCACACGTATTCCATACCTGAAAAAGATATCAAAATTATAGTTATTTATAAATCAAATACAATTCACAAATAATTAAGAAAAAATAACACTATTTTAAACACTTACATGCAGATAACATCAATTGAACCTTATAAGATGCATGAAAAAGAGTGAAAAGAACATTGTAAATTTTATAAAAACAAAAAATAATAATAGGGAAGCAATAATAGGTACATAATTTAAAAATAACAATGAAATCCATTAAACCTCCCCTAGAATTTCCCTCCCCCAGTCATATATTTGAAATAATCAATGTTAAACACAATAATGGTAAAAATGATTATTAAATAATAGATATTAAAACAGTTATAGAAATAACAAATCATAGTTTTACATAGTTACTCTTGTTAAACATAGAATTTGAATTCACTTACTTTAAAAAATTTTCAAGACATAAACGCAATCCTCCAATAGTTAACATGAGGAAACCCCAATTTACCAAGCCTGTGAAATTTGTGAACTCAGAGCTCCAAGAAAAAAGTGAATCTCTTGGCTTGTGACATCTGAAATGGTATTATTTCATTCACAAATACGGGAGATAATATTATTTTCATATAATAATTTTATTTCTAATTGATTAACATACGGTCTATCAAATTGGGATCTTCGAGCCTTTTTTTCTTTTTCTGTAATTTCTTCAGCGGTTGTAACACTCTGCGCCCTTCTATATCGCAGGGAATTCTCTTCATGGTAAGCACCCATTGATTACAATTTACCTTAAAAATACAATATTATTAAATTATTTTAAAATCAAATAGATTTGATTTATTTGGACATTCAATAAATTTTAATTTGAGTCAATAATAAGTTCTTTTTTCCTTTTTTTTCATTTTACAATTGACTATTTTCAATAACATTTATAAAAACAAAACAGAATACCTCTGTAAAACAAGCACACAATACCGAATTAATATGTAAACGAATTTAAAAAAGAGATACCTCATACCTAAACTGACTACCGATAACGTCGATCTTTGAACCATCAACCATGGTCCATGTAAATAGAGACCACAGAATGTCACAGTCCATGACATTGACTTCTATCTTCAACTCGAAACATAGACAAGCATAGAATATTCAAGTAATATTGTCACAGAAAATCAAAGTCGTTATAATGCCGCCTCTACAATACATAGTGGCTGGCCCAGCCACTGCCCACTGGTCAAATGTGACAGAACGAGCGTTGGCCGGTGTGCTTGCGAGCTTGCCGCGCGGTGCCAGTATATCAAAGAGTACTATAATAATACGGCAGTATATCAAAGGCTCATAGTATATACTATATACTACCTATAGAGTGCGAACAACGAAGTGGAAACAGTAGGCAGAGGTGGGAACAACACGACGTTCCTGCTGCGAGCGTTTTTAGTCGTGGTTGAGTGCTATCGAAGTGCGTTTATCTGGGGATTTTTAAGCTATTGCATAGCTTCTATCGCGGGCCTTGAGCGCGGGGACCGAATGCAGAAATTTAGTAACGAAAAACCTCACGCTCGGGCCACCGACGGGCGCGGAGGTGTGGCTTGAAGGCATAGCATGCAATAGCTTTACCGCGGCAGTCCTCGCGTGACACACGTCTTTTTTCAAATAAACCGTGTATGGTGAAATGTGCAGTTTGATCTTGCAAGAACGATACTAGAAAAAACACAAAATTGAAATCCAGTATCACATTTCATCGGTAAGTCGATTGTTGTTCTTATTTTTATGAAAATAAATATAGTATCGCGGGAGTGAAGGGGAAGTGGGAGGCGGACCAGCGCAGGCTCGCGCGCGCACCATTCGCGCGCCTCTGCCGCCACGTCATCGCAGTGATGTGCCTTGACCAACGCTGTACTCGATAGTTTACTAGAAGAACTATATTTTAAACATATTATTTATTGTACCTTAAAATAAAAACCAACTCTTTAAAATTGTATTACTGTAAATAATTTTGTGGTGTGTTTTGTATGATGCACTTTCTAATATTAAGAATGCGAATGTATTATATTGTATGTAGTATAAATGTGAAGTATTTAATGTTACGATATGAGGACCGCTAAATTGATTTTGAAGATTTAGGTAAGTATGGAATGGATAATATTAAATAAAAAAAATATTAATATTATTTACTATTTCATTTTAAATTAATAATTATTTCTCATTTTTAAATCATTATTAATATTGTTCGATTTATTATTATAAAAATAGCACTAAACCCGATCTGTGATTTTATAAATTTTAATATTTTTAAGAAGTCCGTACCCGTACGTTTTTCGTCCGTCATTTAAACATATTTTTTAAAGTAGGTAACTACTTATAATAATTAATACATGAAACATTCAAATGGAATAAACACACTTTATTCACTTGGTAAACAAATTTAAAATTACATATTTATACTTTATTCATACATTTCTCCTTTAACCCATTGAGTCCCGAACGGCCCGATCGGTCCACGACACAATAGATTTTCTATTGTGTCTGTGATTCTGGGGCCTGAGTTATTAATAACATATTGAACATAAAATTTATTTAAGTTACATATTCATTTGTGCAATACACGCGCTTTATACTACTGTAATATATACTCTAAGATCAAAGGACACTTGTCAGTTGTCGCAAGCTTGACGCAATTACGCACCATCAAAGAGTAAAGTAATACATACGGCGCACCATCCACACATTGAAGATTGGCCGCGTGATGAGTTTGCCCAGAACAAGGATCAAGAGTGCAAATTTTCTTCTTGCGTTGAATTAACACCTAACCTAACGAAATGAGGTATTATATTATGAGTAACGAGAAAACATTCAAATTTATTGAGCTGTATCAGTGTGAAAACTGCCTATAGAACCCAAAAATAAGGCTCAACTGCGGGCTCAACACATCCATTTTGAATACGTCCGCACCAAAGCATACTGAACGACCTTCCAATGTGTGGATTAACTCACAAGCACGTTGGCAAGCGCACCGCCGCGCCCGGGCCCGGCCCACGCCGTGCCAGCGCGTTGGCGAATGCGCTGGCCTATGTGTACAGCTGTGGTGTACAGTGTAGAGGCGGTAAAATACAGCTGATACGGTATACTATATCTGATCAATAATCTGTGCCCTGTGGACTTAATGGTCAAATGTCACTGTCATTGTAGTTTCCTAAAATTTATGGAATTTTCTTTTCCTCTTTGTGTCTTATTAAAAGAGGACGAAGATAATGTTTGGTAGATCGTAATGTAACGTTATTACCATCTAACACCAAAAATTGAATGGAAGAAGGTGCTTTTTCTTAATTGAAGTTGGATAATCCATAAAACTACACAAAAATGAAGATTTGGACTTCAGAGCACACATTTAAGTATGTTCAATGTTGTGACGCAACATTACTGATTAGTGTAAAGTTCATTGATAAATTAAAGCTATTGTATTTCAACTGTAGTTGTCCTTCTTCATTTGTAGCCATCCTTGGGAGACAGTTGCACAAGCAGCATGGCGTAAATATCCCAACCCCATGAATCCTGCCGTGATAGGAATTGATGTGGTGGAAAGAAGAGTTGTCGATGGAGTTTTGCATACCCACAGACTTGTCAGTTCAAAATGGTTCTTCCCTAAATGGGCACAAGCGGTATGAAATCTTAAATAGTAGTTGTATCATTGTATGTAAACTAAGAACTATCTTACAGCCTCATTCTACACTCTATCCCACAATACCTTTGATTGGTTAATTACTAATGTCAGTTTTTGGAAATTTTAAAGTTGTTATTAATCAGATAGGAGCATTAAACTTATTATATTATTTTGATGGATTATTTTCTTGTTTAGATAACAGCTGTTATAATACAATTATCTACATTAAAACCATCAAATAATCATATTTTTATGTTAAAGATAATATTATCTTAATTTTTATCAGACACATTATTTTCTGCCGAAATCAATATAGATAAAGCATTTATTTAAACATTTCAAACAGATCAAAATAAATATCTGTATTCTGTATCATTTATAAAAAATATAAAGAGTTACTATCATGCTATTAAAAAATCTATTAATTATGCTGTATTTTTTTTATTTATTTATATAGCTCATTGGAACAGCTAAAATATGCTATGCAAGTGAAAAATCGGAAGTTAATCCAAATGAGCGTCAAATGACATTGAAAACTACAAATTTGACATTTTGTCACTACATTGCCGTTGATGAAACTGTCCGATACACTCCACATCCTACAGATACCTCCAAAACTCTATTGACACAAGAAGCTGTAGTAACAGTTCAGGTAAATTTATTTTTGAACAATTAAATGTTAAGAATATGCTATTTCATTTCTTTCATAATATAAATTAACTTCATATAATTTGTTATGAGCTTCACCACATTCTCATGTGTGAATTGATATTTATATTTCTTAAATTTTCAGGGAATACCTCTCAGCAGTTACATGGAAGATTTGCTAACAAATAAAATATCACTAAATGCAGGGAAGGGACGCCAAGCTATTGAATGGGTAATTGGCAAGTTTGACAATGAAATCAAAGAACTTGCTAACTCTGCCTGCAAAAGTACTGATGAGCTCCTCTCTCAAACAAAAAAGTCGATTGATGACATTACTACAACCGCACGAAGATCTATGGATGATATATCAACCAAGGCAAAACGGTCACTTGATGACATAGAGAAATTCACCAAGGCAAATGCAAATCAACGAAGCTGAAAAGAGGAGTGATTTCGATTATAGGGCTGATTGACTTTAATGTTTGTAAAGAAAGTTCTACACAAACTATACTCAAGCCCATTAGACAATATAAATAAATTCATTAAACTTTAGTTTCATTACGATATATACACTCAAAGCACTAACATTAGTTAAGTATTAGTAATGAATGTATTTATTGAAATAAATGTATGTCATGGGTATTGTTTACGTATATTATGTTTCATATTGATGCATTTTTAAGTTTTAAATAGCAGAATGTATATAAGTTACAATACTTTTTTATTGATATGATTGTTTTCTTCATTCTAGATGTCAAATTGAGATCCATTAGTAAAGATATTTGTTTTGCTTGTATTTGTCAATAAATTTTTGTTATCTGCTGTTCTTTTTGTTTATATTGTTATCTTTTTAAACTATTAATGAGGATATGTGGGTTTTATATTTGTAGATATTTTACTTCACATTCACAAAATTCTGAAATACATGTACTGAAAAGAAAGGTACTAGTAACTATGCCAGTAACCTAACCCAACAGATGTCGTCCCATCTTCTTCAGACTTTTTCTTTCTTTTTTCAATCATAAAATCCAAAAATAAACAAAATTCACTTGATTCCGTGTCCCAGTAAAATAGGGATTCATGTTTATGAATAGAAAAAAAAATAAGTACCAGAATCTCACTAGGGACTTTTAGTGAACATTTTTAAATTTTGAATACAAGTGTACATATTATGGGAAAATACATACTATGTGGTAATAAAAGAAATTAAAACAGTCTTTTATTATTCCAACTCTTTATTGCATTAGAAATAAATAAGAATTTCCACTTTTTATTTTACATTTTCATTGTATATTTTATTCTGGTTTATTCTTAGACATGAATAGCAAAAATTAATTATACAATGTATTGCCAAATGAAGTATGTAGGTAACTGTGTGGATTGCATTATCTTCATAGTTACATTGTTGTTAACATCATTCATTGAAACAAATATTACATAAATTTATCTATCCCTAAGTACTAGTGCCAGACGAAGTCATTCCACCGTTAGGTACATTGGCAACAGACCTATTACTTGCAGCTAAATGAGCTGCTTTGAGTCTCTCCAACTCATTTATCCAAGACCGAACATGTTCTAGTCTATGCCAGGCCATTTGTAAAACTTTTTGAGATGCATATCCAGAACCCTCATGTGGCTGTCCTGTGGAAACTTGTGTGAGATAATTTATTTGATCACTCAATTTAGATTCGACTTGACTTAGTGTTCTTAAAAATTGAGAAGTGTTACTCTCTGCTTGCTTCTGGCTAGATTTCTCTTTACCCAATTCAAGAAGCGCTTGTGCTGAAAGCGAATTGCATAAAATTATTTATGTTTAGTAAATATTATTAAGAGATATGAATTCATTAGAAAAAAAAAATACCTGCACATTGCAAACATGTTATTATGTCTTTTTCAATGTCGTCTAAAACTTGTATTCTATCCATAGGTCCTGCCATTTCGAATGTTATTACTTATGATCAATTATATTAAAATAAACTCTAATAATATGCCGCTGTAAACTAGTATTTTACAATTTTACAAACTAAAGTCTAAACCATAGAGTAATATAATATATACGGGTATAGAGAGCCCGCTCGCAGAATTTTTTGAAGACCGCTAATGTCAATTGATCTGATAAACAGCGCCATCTATTATCGGCATCCACAAACTTGTGAAATGTATAGCTATAGCTATAGACATCTACTATATTACATGCAATGGTACTTTGACTTCAGCTTCTTACTATTTTACTTGTATTCAAGTTGATAGTAAATCAAATTAAGTAAAATCTTATCAACTTGAATACAGTAAAATAGTAAGAAGCTGAAGTCTAAACATAAGTTTCAGAAAGTGAGTGCATACAAATAAAAACCAATTTTATTTTACAATTTATTTATTTACAGCTAATTAAAACTTACATTAATTTTTATTTGTTAAATGTTTATGTCTGTTTTTATATTTTTGTGCTGCTATTTTTATTTCGTCCTCACCGTGATAAGTGATTTTGCCAGACAAAATCCGATTTATTGATCGGCACCAACTGTATACAAGTACATGAATTACTATATTTTCAAAATATTTTTTTAATGTCGTTTTATGTTTATCACAATTAAAAGGATAATCAACAAATATGTCAGTAAACATTTTAATTTTTTCTTTCAATCCTTTTTTAGGTACATCTTTCTTCAATATATCCGTCACTAAATTTTGTAACTGTATGAAACATTTTTCCATAGCTTTTGACGGATATATTAGTGACTTTTTATTTTTTTTATATTCTTTGGCCCTTATGTATTCATTTGATGTGCTCTCAGGGTCGCCATACATATTTTTTTTGCAAACTTTGCAGCTTTTACTAACATTTTTAATACATCTGTGCAGGACCCACCCACACACATAATTGCCCTGTCCAACATCATTTACTGAAGTATTTAAATTAATGAAAGGTATCACAATTTCTTGTGCTCTGTTCTTTTGTGAGCTTTCGGAAAATTGTGGTGCCTCGTCATCAATTGGACTGGGAATATCAGAAGTTGAGGGCACCAAAACAGACTTTTCTTTAAAAAAAAAATCCATATTTTGCAAACAATTGTCCTCATCTTTTTCGCAGTTTGCGTGAAGAGAATGGGGCGAGTTAAAATTATTTATTAACAGGGACTTAAAGGCCCCTTCGAAAGCCACCGTGTCTGGTGCCGTATTTCTAGCCCCATAACTTCTGATATTCCCAAAGAAATTTTCTAGTGGGTCCTGGTTAAAATTACGAGTTAGCATAGCATCAAATGAATACGTTTGAGACAACAATATCCATATTTGTTGCATTCCTTCAATTGTGCGTATTAAGTTTTTAACAGATGGTATTGCTTGTGTTTCAATTAAACGGATTTTGTTATTATCTCTAATTTTTTTCATAAATTTTACTGTTTTTAAAACTTTTATAGCATTCTTCCACAAATCATGGTGCAAACTATTTCTTCGCACACACCCTTTATAAATTTTACCATCTGGTACATTGAATGTATTACAATTTAGCGAATCAAAAAGATTATCTATTAATTTAGTAAATTTTACCAAATTTTGGCATTCTCTTGGAATTTCTCCTCTTGCCACAAGATGTCCTGCAGTTGCAGCCATTGTGTGGCTAAAAATTTGGGCTGCTGGTTTCACCTTCATTTTCCTCATTTTTTCCACATAAATGTGCTCATCTGTTATTTTCAGCAGGCATTTTAACTCTCCATAAGACTTATCAGCTTCATAAGTTAGCTTGAAATACTCCCATTTAACAATTTTTTCGCACTCCTCTTCAAAATCATAATACTTTAAGTCTTTTGTGAGCAAATTGTTTCTGACTCCTTTTATCAAATGCGGAACATCAAATATAGGGATTAGTGTGGTCTTCCCTACTTCAATTAATTCATTTTTCCATTGTTTTTTTTCTTTTATATATTTTCGTCTTGTGTCTTCTATTAACTCATTGATGACACTGACATTGACTGTGCTTTGATCACACACAGTGCACACAACCTTTAGTCCTGTACTTCGTACATACAAAACAATTTTTTTTAATGTTTTTTTTAATTGTGCCTTATTTAAGGCGTTGGTGAAATAGTACGCAATGGGTTGTTTGAACTTCCGTCTGAGTCCCTTCACCATGAAGACTAATACATGGTCTGCAATTTTTTCACCATTAAATGTGAACCCCCTAAGTTGATCTTTTGCAGCGTTGTAGTGTATTTGCGGGGAAATCGACATTTCGTCGAATATAAGACTACACAATCTGTCTTCTGGGCACAACTCCTCGACTGTATTTTTTATTTTTAAAAATATACATTTATTAAGCCCGGGCTCCACTTCTACTTTTGATAAAAGTCTCTTTAAAGATTTTATTGATGGCAATGTGAAAAATTTTGCCAAAAGAGGGTAACTCCTCGGACTTTTCTTATATAAAGAAAGTGAGAGCACTTTTTCTTGATGCGTGAATCTGCGGCCAGAAGGCTTCTTTGTTGTCTGGCTGTACTGCATTTTTGTGAAAATTTTTGCTGCTGTTGTCATTTTGCATGACAGTTTTTTAAATAAAAGGTCAGCAGACATTTTTTCCGCACTGGCTAATCGGGATTGAAGATTTTGGTTTCTGCTCTGTGATCTCAACAAGTTAGATTGCAAAATTTTAATTTTTCTTCTTGTTGTTTTCAGCTGATTCAACCAAAATGACGGCACCTCCTGCTGCTGATGTTTACCTGTTAAAAGAAACACAAATTATTAGTGTCAAACTAAGCTAAATAGCATTTGTATGCTATGCTGTATGTATTAATACATTTGTTTGTTCTAATAACTCAGCCCCCGGAATCACAGACACAATAGAAAATCTATTGTGTCGTGGACCGATCGGGCCACTCGGGGCTCAATGGGTTAACTTCTAAAAACATTTTTTTTTTAAGCCTATCCTGTCCCACTCCCCCTCTATAACTTACTTCTGTTTTTATTTATTGCCTTCTTCTGCAGTTGGCAATAATTGTGTTCTGAAATTATGATTCTGGCAGAATTATCTGTAATGTGAAAAAATAAAAATACATTAGAAATATTAATAGTATATAATATATATTATATATATATATATATTAAAGGCATTGCGTATAATTCGATATTCTACACAATACCTAGACAATGTATATAATCCGGTATTCTATACAATACTGCAATGTATAAAGTTAAAAAAAATAACCCTAACCTGTCCATGTTGGGATGCGCTAAAATTACATTACCTCCTTCCTTGTCTTTTACATCCATATTTTATAACATTTACCAACACCATGAATGCAATAAAATAATTATAATTAATATGAAGTACCTGTCAATATTGATTCTGATACGGCGAGGCTACTTCCTTCATGTTTGGATTCAGGTACAAGTGTAACTTTCTCTGAAGGACCAACATCATCAGACTTGCCTGAAAAATAAGAGTACATGTTATAAGTATAATGCTGAGCACGGATACACATAGAAAGATTTTATTTATCATTGAAAGTATGTTTTACTACAACCTAAATCCTATCTAATATTATAAATGCGAAAGTGTGGATGTTTGTTACTTAATCACGCAAAACCGGCTGAACGGATTTGGTTTAAATTTGGCATGCATATAGCCTTTGACATGGAAAAGAACATAGGTCTTTTATCCCGATTCCTTAAGTATCTAATGCCACGCGGGCGAAGACGCAGGCAAAAGCTAGAGGTCAATAACTGTATTGATTGGGTTCAATACAGTTATTGACCATTTAGATTCTACTACAATAATTACATTCTATCAGAGTAGGCCCAAAATTAATTATGAATTATGATACTATTATATTTCACTTGTTATAACAAATAATTATTGAATGACGATGACCTTTTGGAAATGTTGATGGCACCTAGAATACTAAACCCCTTAAAATAAAAGAAATAAAATAAATTTGCTTTAAAATGAAACTAAATCTTATATATAAAATTCTCGTGTCACAATGTTAGTCTGCATACTCCTCCGAAACGGGTGGACCGATTCTCATGAAATTTTCTGTGCATATCGGGTAAGTCTGAGAATCGGCCAACATCTATTTTTCATATGTACCACGGGCGAAGCCGGGGCGGACCGCTAGTTTATTTATAAAATTAATTAATTTTGTTTTAAATTTGTATTTCTTTAATAGCCTTCTTTGATAATTAGAATCCATATAATTATGTAACCTGTACATACCTGCCAGTGTCGATTTTAGTGTAGTTAGGCTGCTTCCCTCAATTACAGGTTCAGATGCAAGGAAAACTTTTTCTGAAGTACCAGCTTCATCAGACTGGCCTGAAAAATAAGATATTAATAATATTATTTATTTATAAAATAAATAAAAACTTATAAGTTATGTCAGAGAATTTTAAATTTGAAGTGGGACAAAAATATGTACTTATGTATTATATTTGTAACCCATAAACCCTCTTAAATATGTTTTTTTTTATAAATACAAAAAAAAAACAACCTGAGTTATAAATAAAAAATAATATTTTTGATTTTTGTTTGTTTTATGTGTTAAAATTTATCTCAAACTACTTGAACCACTCCAAAAATTCTTTCACCATTAAAAGCTATATTTTTTCTATTACTTATTTTCTTTCATAGGCGAAAATGAAAATGCGGACTGAAAATGACGCCGGATTGCAACCACTAAGAACACGCATCTAAGTTGAGGTTACTCTATGGAGGATTGGAAATCTATGAAGAAAACAGAATGGCAGATATATATATATATATATATACTAGCGGTCCGCCCCGGCTTCGCCCGTGGTACATATTTACGTTTTCTCTACATAAAAACCATCCTCTTACTTCAAGGAATATAATAAAAAAAGAATTATCGAAATCGGTTCAGCCATTCTCGAGTTATGCGCTTACCAACACATTTTGCGATTCATTTTTATATATAAGAAGATATATATGATGACTATACTTAGTACTTACTGTTATAACAACCTAATGCACAACGTTTAGGCATGATGAAAACAAATCACGAGCGTCTATATCGCAAAGATACAGCACAAACGTAACGGTGGAGGAACTAAAAGCTCAACTCTCACAATAACTTCGGGAAATTCGTACACTTCACTACGGAGGAGAGGACTCAACTCAACGCGGATCGGCGGATTAATTTCACGAAGAACAGTACAAATATGGAACAAAACTACAAACAAGCGCAAACGCAAGGAGCAGTCGCCATATTTGTGTAAAAAATTTCACAATCAATATTGAAATCAATTCACTGTGTTGCTATCGTAATTATTACTCAACTTGTAAGTTATACAAAATTTTATAATATTTATAATACAAGTTCAATTAAATAATTAGATATTTAAATAAATGTTCTTTGTCTTTTTTTTTTTGTAATAAATTATTTCTTATCGATTGTTCTGCCATCTGTGATCGTATAAAGCAACTAATTGTTTTGGATGCAGTTAAGAGATGGCGCATTTTGAAAATAAAAACCCCAAATCTGTCATTGTATGGAACTGTCCTACCGTCTAAACACAGTGACAGGGAGGGTTTATTGCTCTGAAGTCTGAGGTGACAGGAGTCAGGACTGACAGATGCTTGTTCAGTGTTGAAAAAAAAAAATATTCATAGATTTAGCAATATAACCTCATTAGACCTCATTCACACGAGAGCTTTTTTAACGTCCGTTAAAAAAGCGTCCAAATAGAACAAATGCATTCCCAAGTATATGTTCACACGTCAGCGCTTTTAAAGCGCGACGCTTTTTTATCGCGCAGTGTTCTATTTTCAACGCTCGGCGTTGGGCGTTAAATAAAATAGACCATAGGAAACTTCTTACTATTATTCAGACGAGCGCTAAAAAAGCGCCGGCGCTGCGTTCAGTACCTATGCCGCACGCTCGCTCAGCGGTAGCACGTGTTTGTTGTGCTTATAATCATCAGAAAATCGATACGATGTCGTGGATTGTTGATCCCGAACTATTAATTATAGATGTGGAGTCTCGTCCGTTCCTGTATTCAAAATCGTTATAGACATTTGAAAATAATTAAAAAAATTCCGGGGTATTGCCTTAACTCTTCGTACAGTGTCACAAACTGCCCTTTTAAGTATCTCTGTTCATTCAGAGGATGTACCCAGAATGCTTTTTGTTTTCTTTTTCGTCTTTTAATAACACAAATCGCTAGTGCCATTAATTTAGCAGAAACAATTTCCACGTCTTACTGAAGCCAGAGACTAGACATGAGTGATTTTAAAGCGTTAGTATGAACAACCACAGAGAGAACGTTTAAAAAGCGCCAACGCCGGGTTTTAACGCAACGCTTTTTTAACTCTCGTGTGAATGAGGTCTAAATGTGTAAATAAAGTGGTATACATAATAATTGGTTGAAAAATATTTAGGCCATGCACAGACGACAGACTATCCGTGACGCACTTTTTAGTCTGTGAAAATAGAACCTATGAAATTATATGCAGTAACGCACACGACGCGCAAAAAGTCCGGCGCACAAAAAATCCGTGTAATTCGGGCAGACCGCACCGCGCCGCTCCGCACAAAAGTGTGTGAAAAGAATTGAACGTTTGCTTCAACGCGCGCTAACGCAGACGGCGCACACTTTACACGATTTCCATAGCGTCTACGTCCCTACAGCTCTGCCGACAAAATGATCGAAGATGTGCGTCGTGTGCGTTGAGTCTGTGAAAAATCCGCGACCGACTTTTTGCGCGCCATGCAGACTTTTTGTGCGCCGCAGACTCGATCGCACAAAAAGTGTGCCGTCTGCGCAGGGCCTTACGGTTATTTTTAGTAATTTGGATTTTGATTATTTCATTAACATTTTTTTCAATGTTTGTACCTTGTTTGTACCTTCATCCATACTTATATTTATTTTTTTAACATAATTTGAATTAACTTTGATTATTTCGAAAAAACTACAATGAAACGAAAGCTTTAAATTTTTTTCCAACAATTAATAATTACTAACGATAAATCGATTGCACGCATCAATTCACGCGCATTACTTTTTCTAGTGCTAGTGCTCGATTGTGCGAAGCGTTGCTGTAGTTGGAACATTCAACGTTATGCATTATTGATTATGCCGCATAATGCGCTCTAGTGCTGTAATTGGAAAACGGGGAATGCCCGGAAGATACTGACACAAATTTTTGGGTCATTTTTTTCAGGATGGCGGTTCTACAGGGGTCTTGTACGTAATGACGACAAGAAAAATGATGGTCAGATGGTTCTGAGTCACTCAGAACCACAGTCAGAACGCTGGTACCGGGTAGACTAGTCGCGTGGGCGTTAGTCGAATTCGTCGGATAAATTACGGAAGTCAAACGATTTGTAACGGAAAAATTTTAGGATTTAACTACCTACCCATAAAAAAGAAGTAAGAATAACAAGAATGTGTGTGCTCGCACACGCGTCAGAAGTGAAACTCCTTTGACAAGATTTGAAGATACCAAAATCATCGCCATAATCCATGACGCGACGTGTCGGTATTGCCATTGAAATTTTATTCTTAACACGCCTTAAGTTTCACTACAAAAATAAGAAAATAAAATAAACAGACGAAAGTTTTGTTATTATAGGTCTACCAGAATCTGATGGCATATTTATATTTAAGAAATAAAAGATTTTCATGTGGCAACTTTATTTGACAACTATCAAATTGATTGTCAAATTATTTGTCTTCTTCGCATTGATGAATAATTTTTAGGATTTTGTCTAAAAAATCTTCGAAAGTGTCGAAAAAGCCACTGCGATCACAAGCAAGAGGTGTTGTTATCCGTTTTGATACTTTAAATTAAAAATATTATAAGTAGGTAACTATAATATTGTTTGTTGATTAGAATATAATTTTATGAAAACTTATTACAGGAGTTTCCAATACGGCTATTCGTTAAGTCCAAGCTGTTCAAGTCAATTTTATAATGTGTGTATCTGTTAATACTTACGAAAATAAACAAAGTTTTATTTTAATTTTATTTTATTTTATAAAAAATTATAAGCAATCTTGTTTTGATCTGCATTATCATTACATCCATATATTTTTCACATGGCATAATGATAATGAATATACAAATATAGGTATGTGTAAATAATAATATGTATTACCTATATAAAAGTAATATGTATATTATATCTACATGTTTAAGTACCTATGTACCTACATAATATTAAGTGGATATCTCATTATTAAGTACAGTATTGTCCACTTATGTAATGTGACTAATGATATCGAGGACAAAATAAAAAATAAGCAGTATCAAGATCGTTCAGTCCATTTTCCCTAGGGTTGCACACTCAAAATTTTGATTTCCCAATTTGCCATCAGATTCTGGTTTACCTATATAGGTAAACCAGAATCTGATGGCAAGTTTACCTATATAGGTAAACCAGAATCTGATGGCAAATTGGGAAATCAAAATTTTGAGTGTGCAACCCTAGGGAAAATGGACTGAACGATCTTGATACTGCTTATTTTTTATTTTGTCCTCAACATCATTAGTCACATTACATAAGTGAACAATACTGTACTTAATAATGAGATATCCACTTAATGTTATGTAGGTACATACATATTACTAATTTTATCTAATACATATTATTATTTACACATACTTATATTTGTATATTCAATATCTTTATGCCATGTAAAAATATGGATGTAATGATAATGCAGATCAAAACTAGATAACTAATAATTTTTTATAAAATAAAATAAAAAATAAAATAAAACTATGTTTATTTTCGTAAGTATTAAAGATACACACATTATAAAATTGACTTGGACAGCTTGGACTTGACGAATAGCCGTATTGGAAACTCCTGTAATAAGTTTTCATAAAATTATATTGTAATCAACAAACAATATTATAGTTACCGACTTATAATATTTTTTATTTTAAGTACCAAAACGGGTAAGTCCAATTTACCAATTAAATCTTCAAAATTGAAAATTGTGATGTGTTTGACCCTTCTTCATCGAATGTTTTTCTATACACATTATAAACAACACCTCTTGCTTGTGATCGCAGCGGCTTTTTCGACATTTTTGAAGATTTTTTAGACAAAATCCTAAAAATTATTCATCAATTGCAAAGAAGACAAATAATTTGACAACCAATTTGATAGTTGTCAAATAAAATTGCCATATAAAAATCTTTTATTTCGTAAATATAAATATGCCATCAGATTCTGGTAGACCTATACATAATAGAGAAACAAAAATATTCATACGACAATGCCCGGTTTACATTACATTACTCGACTGGAATAATCCAGTCGAGCGATCCAGTCCAATACTGGATTGCAATAATGTAAGTTACCGGCATCGGAATTCGGAATGAACTGAATCCAGGAAGCATTCTAGTCCAGTAACTGGATTCGCAGTCAACTTTTCAGTCCAATGCGATCAATCCAGTGCAATTGGAATAATGTAGACGGCCAATCCAGTGCATGTGTTGGTTATTTTTAGCCGACTTTTTTGCGAAGATTTTAACAATGATGAAGAAGTTATCTGAAGACAAAACTGTAAAGTTTGTCACACAGAGGAGGACATCAGAATAAATACACCCACTTGCCAAGTTAGGTGTGAAAGGGATAAAAAACATACAGGCGTCATTCATGATCATATTTTCTTGTTACAAGTTAATGTTCATACTGAAATCTCCAGTGTATTAGTTAAAAGCTTCTTGTATTATGTATTCTGTGCCACAGCTTAAAATAGGCACCAGCACCAGCATAATATGACGTTGACAAATATCTTTCAAAGTCAGTGCTCATCTGTGCTCATAATCAAAGTCAATGTGGTTTGTAAAAACTCTGTAATTCGGCCATTTTTGTTGCGACCATCTACAAGGATGGTAAGTTTACGTCACTAGTTAATGAAATACTTGCTAAATTAAAATCATTGTTTATCACCGTAATCCTTGATTATTTTTTAAATTAGTTTTACAGTTTTGTGTTTGAATTTGTTAAATATATTCTCTGTAAATGTATTTTTTTGTGAAAACGAAACACATGATGATAACAAACTCTTTAAAAATACGGTTAGAACCTGAATCTTTGTGAAGATACTAGGGCGGACTGATGTTAAATACTATACTGCCGAATATGTTTTTGTTGGATACGGTTTGCTTATTAAATTCTTTGTTTTAGTCGCATAGAAAGTTTTCGGCTCCCCGGCATGGGTCGATGGGATTCTATCCCAAGAAGAGATCCCGCCGTCATCGTGGTAAAGTGAAGGCTTTCCCTAAAGATGATCCCAGCAAACCAGTACATTTAACAGCTTTTATTGGTTACAAAGCTGGCATGACCCACGTGGTCCGTGAACCCGACCGTCCTGGTTCAAGTAAGTATTTCTCACGCTTATTTCCTATGTTTGAATGTTTAAATGTTTGAACCAACGATTTTCGGGAATCTTGTAATCATAACCTATTTTTAATCAATTTTTTAGAAATTAACAAGAAAGAAATCGTGGAAGCTGTCACCGTCATCGAGACTCCTCCCATGGTCTGCGTTGGTGTTGTTGGTTACATCGAAACACCACATGGTCTTCGTACATTGATGACTGTCTGGGCGGAACATATGTCTGAAGACTGCCGTCGTCGCTTCTACAAGAATTGGTAATCATTTTACTTCGTTTTTTATATAATTCAAATCGATTCTATATGTATGTAATGTACTAATGAAAACCTCATAGCTCTCCTCTCAAGGGATGAGGGTTTAAAAATATATATGCATTGCGCATATTGCAGCCATTCGGTCTCCGCTCAACGATGAGGCTGATGGCTTTCTTTACAGCAACATATGTCTTCTGCTAATCTAGGTACAAGTGCAAGAAGAAGGCTTTTACCAAGGCAAGCAAGAAATGGCAAGATGAGCTGGGTCGCAAGTCCATCGATAAGGACTTCAAGAAAATGGTCCGCTACTGCAGTGTCATTAGAATCATTGCTCACACTCAGATGAAGTTGTTGAAACAACGCCAAAAGAAGGCTCATATCATGGAAATCCAAGTCAATGGTGGAACCATTGAAGATAAAGTAAAATGGGCCCGAGAGCACCTTGAGAAGCCCATTCCCATTGATTCAGTGTTCACTCAAGATGAGATGATTGACTGCATTGGTGTTACCAAGGGAAAAGGATACAAAGGTATTGTTTAATTATATTATAAAGCAAATTTTTTATAAAAGTACTCTTGCAATCATAATATTTAAATGAATGAAATTTATTAAAGATGTATAATCTTGAATTAAACAATTAATATCATTGTATTGATCTATGAAATATTTGGTTAAATTTTGTTTTATACTTGTCAAGGTGTGACATCTCGTTGGCATACAAAGAAACTTCCGCGTAAGACACACAAGGGTCTGCGCAAAGTTGCTTGTATTGGAGCGTGGCATCCTTCAAGAGTTTCATTCACTGTTGCCCGTGCTGGTCAAAAGGGCTACCATCACCGTACTGAAATGAACAAGAAAATCTACAGAATTGGTCAAGGTAATTGCAATAATTTGGATTGTTTTTTTTTAGATATTTTTTTTGTCTTGTTTATATACCAATTAGGTCTAAATTCAGTTCTGATTAAATTTTAAGCTTTAGATAGTATACATAATATTTTTAAATCTGTGTATAAATAAATTTTTATTTAAATTTTGTATGTGTTCATATTATTTCAGGTATTCACACAAAGGACGGAAAGGTTATCAAGAACAATGCATCCACTGAATATGACTTGTCTGAAAAGTCCATCACCCCCATGGGTGGTTTCCCTCACTATGGTGAAGTCAACAATGACTTTGTTATGATCAAGGGTTGTTGTATGGGACCTAAGAAGCGTGTCATCACTTTAAGAAAAGTGAGTATAGTATTTTATAACAGTAATGCATACAACAAATTGTAGTGTAGTACACAGGGGTAATTCCGGCCATGGGATAAATACGTATATGTTAAATTAATACGTAACTATCGATAGATTAAGCGAATATGTATGCCTTTAATATTAAACCTATATTATATCTTAATGCCCTTCCTTCACGATACTTATGATAAAGCGATGCTCTAAAGTGGTATTCACAATTTTCAGCTTTATAATATACTTTATTCAGCTTTATATATACTAGCGGTCCGCCCCGGCTTCGCCCGTGGTGGTACATATTTCGCAATAATAGGTAGCCTGTGTTCTTTTTCAGGGACTAAAGATTATCTGTGCCAAATTTCATCAAAATCGGTCCAGTAGTTTATGCGTGAAAACCATACATACATACAAACCTTTCCTCTTTAAAATTTACTTGAAAGAATAGCTTTTTATAAAATTATTTATTATTTTTCAGTCCCTACGTGTCCACACTAAGAGGGCTGCTCTTGAGAAGATCAACCTGAAGTTCATCGACACATCATCCAAGTTTGGTCACGGTCGCTTCCAGACGCCGGCTGATAAGGCCGCGTTTATGGGAACGCTCAAGAAGGACCGTATTCGTGAGGAGGCAGCCGCTACCACCACCACTGCTGCAGCCCCACAGTCATAAATACTTCTTGACAATATAAGTTGATATAAAAATATGATGCTTTTTTTTACAAAGCCTGTATCCCTATACTATATAAAAAAAATACTATATAAAAAAAATTAAAGTCATATCTTCTCGATTATCAAAAACGTCAACAAGAAAAAATTTAGCATCCCCAATAATGTTTCTATTTGTTTATTCAGTGTTTATTTATTATTTAAGTCAGATATAAGTATTTATCCAATAATCTCGTCACTACTCTAAGCTAATGTGTAATTATGTATTATTTATTTCCTAAGTATAAGTATATAGGTATTATAATTTATAATATTAAAATTAATTATAGTATTTTTTAGTATATATCATAATATCAAAATAGATATATATATTATTATTTTTTATTTTTTAATAACTTTATGCAGTTTTGGGCAAAAATACATCCACTGTCAACAGGGCATTCTAAGGCAACCACTGAAAATCAGTGTATTGCACTGAGTAGCAGGCCTTTTGTGGCATGCATAGATTTGAGTTAGATTTAAGTTTCTTTGTTTTATTTTATTTGTATTTTTTTTTATGTACCCACAATAAACATATTTCATTTCATTTCATTTTCATTTCATTTTCATTTCATTTCATTTCATTTTATATAAGTAATACATAGTTGATAGTGAACCATTTTGCCTAAACAAAAACTACTGGGTCTATCCGAATAAAATTTTTATGGGACCATATCGACACCATTCCGCACCAAACAAAAAAAGAATCACGTAAATCGGTCCAGAAACCTCGGAGTAATCGGTGTACATACATAAAAAAACACCAGCCGAATTGATAACCTCCTTTTTTTGAAGTCGGTTAAAAAAACCTTTCTAATTTTTTTTTAGTCTTCTAAGGGTGCACTCACACACATCAGTCACCGTCACGGCACGTCACCGGACAGGATTAAAAAAAAATATGTATCAATAGTTCTAGTATGACTCTGTTCCCACACGACTCACCGGTGTGCCGGTGCTGGTGCCGGTTACCAAATTTCAATGATTCAGTCAAACCGGCGACGTGACTGACGGACAACATGACGGTGACTGGTGTTTGTGGATACGTACACAAACCGTCACCGATCAGTCATCGGTGACTTGACGGTGACTGATGTGTGTGAGTGCACCCTAATTCACAGTAGACAGAGAATCCAATAGACACCGGCAATGCGTGTCGCAGAAAGAGATAAAAAAAGAATACGTCACAATATTTAGGGTTACCATGTGAGGGAAAATTTACCCCGCAATTTGTAAGATACAAATCTCTCAATATTATTCACATAACTTAAGTGGATAATAATGAGATATCCACATTACATACTTACATGTTTAAACTAATATTATAAAGAGTTTGTAATAATTAATGTTTGTAATTATGTATGTATGTATGGTTGGTTTCTCTGTCTACGTAATTCACCGTTTGATATATTGTTCAAATGCTATGTAGATAATAGATATACAACTATTCATGCCATAGGTATTTCTGCGCAGAGATGCATGATTTCTTGCTTCTATTTTTCTCCTATCAATTGCATGATAAAATTATTATCCTAATAATATAGACTTGATTTATCTACGACTATTATTGAAAATTGTCTCAACTCTAAATACCTACCTATCAACGCTACCTATTGAAAAAGTTCAAACAAGTATGTAATTGGCAGCTTGGTCCGTTTTCTTGTCTAGCGCGCGCGTCGTAACTCATACATTATGATAAAATAAATTGCGCTTATAGCACATGAGTAGAAAGACGGAATTCCGTCATTCTACTCATATAGTTAGCTATAAATACATAAACGAATTTTTCCTTTTAATCCAAATGCTCTTGTGGGAAATGTTTAGTATAAAAAGTAGCCTCAGTTACACCTTATTACATCCGCTCTAGCCTCTACCAACCTACTACACCTACCTACCTACTTTTAGTCATGTGCTTTAAAAATGTGTGTGCCGAGCACACATGTCAGAAGTGAAACATTTTTGGCAAGATTCAAAGGTCATTCGTCGCCTTACTACATGACGTGACGGTATTGCATTACGGGACCTTGAAATTTTACTCTCAACGCGGCTAAAGAAGTTTCACGACAAAAATGAATAGAAATTAATTTTACATTTCAAAGGTTTAGCTTCAGGCAAAAAAACCAAAATGTGTATTGTGTAAGATTTAAAATAATGATTTATTCATTGTGACGAAAGTATTATGATTAGCAATATCAAGTAGACAAATAAACCTATGTGAAGGCAGTTTCATTTTTTATTTTCTTTCTTAAAATAATTATTTTGTACAATATATCTAATACACTGCAATACTATGTTCCTTTCTTGGCGAATCTCATTACTTAATAGCTTTTCCAGAAGAGTTGAAGGAATTTTTCGCTTAAATGTATTTTTAACAATTTTTTTACTATGATTATTAGCCTGAGTTTGTTTGCTATTGGGTTGTTTTTGGGGTTTGATATTTGCTTCTGTTGTTATACTATTGCTTGTGTTAACTTTAACAACTTTTACTTCTTCAGGTCCACTGTCATCTTCATCAATATTATCATGTTTTTGACTTTCTTCATTTTTAATTGTGCTTTCTTCTGGTATTAATTTTTTATTTAGTGTTTTTTGATTACATTTATTAACTACTTGATCTGTAGAATCCGTTTTGGTATCTTCCTCATCAGATGATCCATAATCATTAATCAGTGATGTAAGGACGCCACATAGCACAGGTTCTGATGTTAAAGTATTTTCATGATTGTCATCCATTACAAATTCATCTTCTTCTATCATATCGGGAGCCAATACTTGTTCTGTTTCTTTATCATTACTTTCATCTAGTAGATGCTGAAGACCTGGAAAGGGTTTCAATTTTCTTTCTTCAACAGCAACAGAAATAATTTTGCTTATTTTTTTAGGAACACACTGTTTTTCAGTAGTTTTCACAAGAATGTCAGTTTTTGTTACACCATGTTTTCGAGAAGTATGATTGTCAAATGGTCTCTTCCTTTTCATTTGGTGTTGCGTATCTGAAACATGTAATAAATAATTAGGTTTTTATTATTGTGAACTAGAGGTTTTATTAAAGGAATGGAAACAATGCAGGTAAAATCCTGGAACTACATATTTCCCATTGACTATACAGATGAAGCTGCATGAAGAAAGTTATAATATTATATACTAGTGATAGTTTTCATTTATTTATTAAACACATACAGTTTTTGATAGAGATAATACTGCTAGCTGCTCCAAAGTCTAAGATATTAATTTAAGATTATAGGCACAAATTAGAATTAAAAATTAATTTCATTAGACCCATCTTACCTTTATTCTTCTTACGACTCCCTATACCCATTTTTTCACCTCTTTCAATTTTTTCTTTGATTTCTGAATTTTTCTTTTCAATATTGGATTTAGTTGGATATTTTTTCCTCCTTTCTTCTCTCCATCGTTCAATTTCTTCTGGATTGTTGAGCTTTGCAATCTTTTTATATAAACCTGTTGAATGCTGCATTTGAACATGTTTAATAATAACTTTAGGATGTGCTATGAACTGACAACCATCTATATTGCATTTCTGTAATGAGAGTACATATAAGATTATTAATTAAATACACATTTAAAAAAATCTAACTTGACATGCACAGATTAGAAGAACTAAGTTTTCTTTTTAAAGTAAATTGCTCTAGATTACAATAAATACAACTATATAAATAAACAAATAAACTCATGTGTGAGCTCCTGTGGTTATCTATATAATATTAAGATGGTATAAATAAGAAAGCCATCAAACAATACCTGATGTTGTTTTTTATGGTTTTCGAGAATTTGTTGGGTTCTGAAACCTCTGTCACATGTTTCACACCAGTATTCATCGCTAAACGATTGATTTCCAAAAGGGCGACTATTATTATACGATACGTTCCTATTTAAAAAATTGCCATGTGGTCGAGTATTCATAAAGCGATTGTCTCTCAAATTGGGTATATATTTTTCATTTGGATACATATCATTTGGCCAATACATGGCGAAGAAAAAGGTAATACGACGGCAAGGTTATAACTGAATCTATGTAGGAGAAAAATTTTGGTATTTATATAATTAGTATTTTATATCTCCCAGATTTGCATTTGCAAATTAAACACGTTTATTTATTACATTACTTCCAAGATGAACACGTTTATTTTGATAGTGTTTTGATTACAGATTATCTGTCAAGTGTCATCTGAGAGTGTCATCATATATGACATAAATCATAATGAGTTGCCAAAAGAAAAAGATGAAGAAGATATAAATCACAATCGCCGATCACGATCTAAACTTTACCACAGAAAATTGGTGCAATAATTTATTTTTACATAAGTTAAACTATAATATGTATAGCGTATCATCATTATAATATGGACTGGACGTTTACCCGGTTGCTTTTCAAGAAATTTGTCCCTTATTATGTTAAGCCATGGTCACCACTCACCATGTTAGAAAGAGACAAGTTGGAACGAAAAACCTTCCTACTCGGACCGGTTTTTGCTCCAGGGTAAACAGCCTAGTTTAAATGTGTGATAAATGTGTTTATTAATATTTGATAATTATTATTGCGTTTGGCTAGCAACATGAACACAAACATGACAACACCGTCATATGGGACGTCACTTTTGACATAGGTAGATGTCATGAAACGTTAGCTAATGTCAAATACATTTGCCAAATGTAAATATTTTGATCTGTGATTTTGATGAAAATTCACAAAACTGCATTGTTTTTTGTTACTATATAATAGAAATTGCTCTGAAAATTAAAAAACAAACGAACGATAATTCACTTTAACTAGAGATATTAATAAGATCATATTTTATCTTCTTAATCTTTTCATTATAATTAATTGCATTACATTATTACAGAGATGAATAACTCGGCTGCAAAGGTATATTTGTTAATACAATCAAATGAATATAATATATGTGAGAGGTTCATTGTAAAATACCAACATTCTTAATCTCTAATTTCAGGTGGGTGAAATTTTTACCGAGGCCGGTGCAGCTTTTAACCGACTTGCTGAAATGACAATGCTATTACATCCTCTAGCAGAACAAACCACTAGGTAAAATAATTAATATTTATGCATGCATGCATATCTTTTGCTTGAAGATAGAAGTCTTCCACAGTAAAACAGCCAGATTGTGCATTATTTTAAAATATTACCTGCAGTTTCTCCTGTGTATTCAAAGGAAATTGCCTTGTAATCATTTCTTTTATCATATGTTGTGGTATTAGTAAATACATAAATAAAGTACTTATCAAAGTTATAATTAATATAATAGTAATTTTGTAAATAGTTATTAGTTAATCAAATTGATTTCATATCAAAAATGAACCTTCTTATATGTTCTTTATTTGTGTATATTATTTACTATTGCTATTCAGCAAGTAATTACTTTTAAGTAGCTTAGCATCATATTTTAATATTTCTATAATATAATATTATGGAAAATTAATAAGTAAAATATTATAATAATCATATTTACAGTTCCCAAACCAAAACACCAGTGAAACGGAAAGCTGCAGATGAGAGACTACCAACTGCAGGGAGTTCAGGCCAGGTAATCTATACCAATATAATAAGAGGCAGAATTGACTGGCCGGTTGGCTTGGTTGGTAGTGACCCTGCCTTCCAAGCCACTGGTTGTGGGTTCGGTTCCCACCCGGGGCAAATATTTGTGTGATGAACATAGAAGTTTTCTCTGTGTCTGGGTGTTAATTATTTATATAAGTATTTATTTAAAATTATATTATACATATATGTATGGTTATCAGTCATCTGGTTTCCATAATACAAGCGAAGGCTTAGTATGGGATCAGATTGTGCTGTGTGTGAAAATTGGCTTGAAATATTTATATATTTAAGAGGAAAGATTTGTATGTTTTCTAAAAAGTACCTACTGGATGCATTAGGGTGCAAGTTTAAAGTACTATATAGTTATATATAGTTGTATAGTTATTATTGTATTACTATATTTTGATGCACATTTTTCATTATAAATTCATAATTATGATATTATCTTGCAAATAATAGCTCTATTGAAATAAATTTGGCAGTAAAATATATCCATCACTATAAATTATAGTTCAATGTGATAGAAGATATAAAGGAGAGACCACATGCAGGCTATGGTCAAATACTTGTCAGTTGTGGGACTATTTAGTATTTAAAAGAATAATTAAGTGTGAAACTATATAATGGAATAAAGGGCTACTTGGTTGCATGTTGCATCTTGCATAGCAACAATCAAATGTGTGTCCACAGAGGGGCAATGGGGCATTAACATTAAAATATCCAAAGATAAAATAAAATTTCAAATTGAAAAAATAATTTATTTTTGTAAAAACATTATTATTGTTTAATACATATTTCTTATTTAGCAGGTAACATTGAACATGCTCAATGCACAGGAGACAGAAATGGATACTGAAGAATTAGGTGGTGATGTGAAATTAGAATTTGAATCCAGCACTGAAGAAGTTCCTACTTAAAGAATATAAATGTTGAAATTTGTTTCATTTTTGATATCTTCTGAAGTCCAGTTGATTAGCATAAGTATTATTTGAAGAATGTACATGTTAATTTGTATATTATTTTTTAAACATGGACATTTTAAACTGTGCCCAGTTCAATTTAGTCAATATAATTGAAGTTTTAGGTTGTACATCATAAATTTATGCTATAAATTACTTTCAAGTAAGTGATAGCTTTGAATTGTCCTGTTCCAGGGAGATGATAAAGATTCATAAACTTTCTTGTGTGTATCGGTAACAGTTTTTTCTATAGCAGAAAGGACATCATTTCTTATGTTAAGAGAACTAAATAAATCAAAGTTTGCTCCAGCTCTTTTCATTCTTTTTTGCGCGTTTCTGTAACATTTCCATGGTTGTGGCTCAATGACAATAGATTTTGAAATAAGTTTAATATATTTCAAAAATTCTAAGAATTTCTCATCTCCATTGTTTATATGAATCCACATTGTAACGGAAAAACAAAATGTTACATCAAAACTTTGTTTATTATATTTATTTAAATAATCTTGAAGTATATTTTTACCACATTCAGTCATAATGTCACATGCAACAAATGAAATGTTATCTGGGTTATTTAATTTAGCCCTTTTGATTAATATTGGATCAATATCTATAGCTAAAACTTGAAATTTCAACTCGGGATATAAATTTTCCAAGAAATTTTTAAATTCAATTGTGAGTTCTCCAGAATTGCAACCAATATCAAGTATCAAATTGGTATCATTTAAATCGAATTCTGGAAACATAGACTTATGAAAATATTTGAGCCTTTCGTTCGCACTGTGGAATGAGTAGTAATTTATAAAATTTCCAAATCTTGTTGCTCCTGGATCCTTACCGTAGAATGATAAATCGTCCGTAGTTGTCATTATTTTATTGAATCTGGTTCTTGCTTTAACTAGAATTAATTTTAAGGATAAAATTTAGGATGTGGACCGTCGAGTTGGATATCAGCGATTTTATAGCAATAAGATAAGACTATGAGAAGTAATTTTACGAAGTTTCAACCTGCGACGCCGCTTATTTTTTTTATAATAAAATAAACAAATTTGTATAATTTTCTAATAATTTTCGTAATTTTGACGTTGAGAGATGCCTGTCACTAGCAAAGGATTCACATATACAGCTTTAGGGTGCACTCACACACATCAGTCACCGTCACGGCACGTCACCGGACAGGATTAAAAAAAAATATGTATCAATAGTTCTAGTATGACTCTGTTCTCACACGACAGTCGCCGGCACGAAATCTATCAGTGACGTCACCGGTCAGGCACGTCACATAATCTTTTCATACATGTATCATACTTTTATCCCCACTCACCCGGTGCCGTCACGTCTCAGTTCAGTCAGCGTCGTGCTACCGTCAATTGCTACATGTTCTGTAGCGTGACACACGTCTAATCACTGATTAACCTGATGTATGTGTTTAATGATTCAGTCAAACCGGCGACGTGACTGACGGACAACATGACGGTGACTGGTGTTTGTGGATACGTACACAAACCGTCACCGATCAGTCATCGGTGACTTGACGGTGACTGATGTGTGTGAGTGCACCCTTAGAGATATTTTTATCATAATAATACTTTATAAAATACATAAATTGATAGTAATATTATAAGAATTTATCACAAAGATCCTTTTGAAGAGTTATTAAAAGCTGTGGAGTATGTTTATAGAATTCAATAAATTTTTATTACATTAAAATAATTGTGGATTATTATATTTCCTCTAAAATAATTGGATAATAATAACAATGCACAAAGTTAAATAAAGTATTTTAGTAGAGATAAAGACATTACCTACACAAAACACTAGTTTACATATCATCTCGGCTATTAATTAATAATTCAGTTCAATTACATTTCATTCTAATTCAATTTAAGTTAGTAATTCTAACAATAACAATTATGGGTAATGTAACACACATAAATCCATTACACAAAAGATGAACAGTCACATAACCAAATCTGTCAACCCCGACTCCACGTGGTCCTTCCGCTGTTACCCCTAGAGTGTATGTAAAAAATCGGAAGCGCGGAGGTAGAGCAGCCCTCACCCGCTGTAGCTAAGTGCAGGCACCGTACGAGCCGAAGCGGCTGAGGCTGGTCGCCGAAGGCGACCAAACAGCCGAAGCTGCGAAGTCGAGTTAAGTGCCTGTACTTAGCTACGCAAGGGTGATAGGGCTGCACTTCCCGCAGCGCTGGAGCAGAAGCAGAAGCAGTATAGTGAAACTGGAGGGAGTTTGGGAGTGGAGGGAAGGGAAAGGTTTATCCTACCATCCATTATTTGTAACTTTAGGCCCAATTATAACCTCAAACTTTGACCTTGAATATCTCAGGAACTACTGGTCTGCGCCGGTGGGGGGTGGTACCTAGGAGTTCCCCCCGACCCCCCCTCCCCTCCCCTCCCTCTCCCCGCCCCCCCATTGACGGTCCACATTCTAAATTTTTAGCATTACAAAAACAATAAGCACCGTGGCACGATATCTAACATGTCTACCTCCATTTGTCAACTGCTAACTGTCAAATGTCAAGTGACAACTACAGGTCCACAGAGCAAGTAATATAGGTGACAACCGTTAATCGTTAACACAGATTAAATAGAGACTGGCCAATTATAGGTAAACCAGAATCTGATGGCAATTAGGGAAATCAAAATTTTGAGTGTGCAACCCTAGGGAAAATGGACTGAACGATCTTGATACTTATATTTTTTATTTTGTCCTCAACATCATTAGTCACATTACATAAGTGGACAATACTGTACTTATTAATGAGATATCCACTAATATTATGTAGGTACATAATTACATGTATATTGTATAATATACATATTAGTTTTATATGTATATTAGAAATATTATTATTTACACATACCTATATTTGTTTAAATCATTATCATTATGCCATGTCAAAATATGGATATAATGATACTGCAGATCAAAACTAGATTGCTTATAATTTTTTATAAAATAAAACAAAAATAAAATAAAACTATGTTTATTTTCGTAAGTATTATCAGATACACACATTATAAAGTTGACTTGGATAGCTTAGACTTGACTGATAGCCGCATTGGAAACTCCTGTAATAAGTTTTCATAAAATTATATTGCAATCAACAAAAAATATTATAGTTTCCTACTTATAATATTTTTAATTAAAAGTATCAAAACGGGTAAGTCAAATTTACCAATAAAATCTTCAAAATTGAAAATTGTTATGTTTCTGACCCTTCTTCATCGAATGTTTTTCTATACACATTGTAAACAACACCTCTTGCTTGTGATCGCAGCCGCTTTTTCGACGTGTTCGAAGATTTTTTAGACAAAATCCTAAAAATTATTCATCAACTGCGAAGAAGACAAATAATTTGACAACCAATTTGATAGTTGTCAAATAAAGTTGCCACATGAAAATCTTTTATTTTATAAATATAAATATGCCATCAGATTCTGGTAGACCTATAAAGAAGACAACGAAGGAGCGGCAAAATTAAAAAAAAAACTTGGCAAACCCAAGACACAGAATCAAGAAGCTTATATCTAATACACTGGAGATTGCACTATGACCATTAACTTGTCAAAAGAAAATATAACCTTGAATGACGTCAGTGTTGTTTTTTGTCTCTTTCTGTGGGTGACCACACTGGTTTATATATTCAGGATTTTTCGAAATAAAAAAAACTAAAAATCATGGTCTATAAATAAAACGACATATATTTTTAACAGTATTTATATTATAATATTACTGGTCAACTTACATGAATAATTATCATCTTTATAGGTACATACCATTTTAATTGGTAGAGAATGATAGTTTTAAATAACGCTTGATAACTTTTGATCTCATACTACGATTTTTTAATTAAAATGAGTGCTACATACATTAAAACATCGTTTTGGTTACTCAAGCTTCAGTCTAAAACTTTTCAATATTCCAAAGGGAGAGTTGCATCGCTAGTGTTGATGTGTGGTAACGATATTACAGTTCTTAGAAATTCGTTTGTCTTTCAGGAGCTGTACTTACGGTTACTAATGGTTTCATGGTGGTTAATTATGAGTTCGCGCGGTCCCCCCGCGCAGTACGGACGTTATAAGTAGGTCTCTTTAATAAATTATTAAAAGTGTTATAAAAGTTGTGCTTTTTCTCTTCAAAATATTAAATTCGCTTTCAATCTATACTCCATTATAAAGTGTGCATAAACATTAACGTATATATCCAGCAATAACGGACTAAAACAAGAATATAATTCAAAAAGTTAACGTTCACAGTGATATTGTGTCAGTGATTCTCGAACAGTTGCCTGTGGCCGCGAGTACGACTCATCTACGCGCTGCAATCTATGATTGGCTGATCCGCACCAGTAGTTGCTATCTTTTATCATATAGACCTTAAATTCGAATAATTTCACAACTGCAGGTTTGGCTTGTTGTGTTGAAGACAAGACTGCCGTGTTGATATCTCGTAACGAACCGGGTTCGAATTCAGCGGTGCTCGAAGCTCAACGATTTTTTTTATTTTTTTTATATATTTTTTTTTATTCTCTATAATAATGTCTAAACCATTAGTATGGGGTTGCTGTGACCAAGAAGAATACGATAAAGATTTTATAAAATGTTCAAGTTGTAAAAAAGTTTTCCACTTTAAATGTATCTGCCCAAGCGATCCTATTGAGGACTATCGTAACCAAGGATCTTACTGGAAATGCCCGCTATGCAGGCCTAAAAAATCTAAAGATGATAGTACTCCCGTGCGTGACAAAACAGGGAAAGCACATATCACAGCAAATATACTTAACTAAACGAAGTAATAAGCGTCCCGCACTCTATTCACCGCCTCAGCAATCTATGACTTCCATTTCTCACGACGATCTTCGTGAAGTTGTTAGGGAGGTATTAAAGGCGGAAAACAGTGAAATGCTTCAACAGCTTAAGTCTTCGTTATCCTCTGCCTTTAACGCTGAAGTAAAGTCACTTAAGGCTGAAGTTCAAGATATAAAAGATTCAATAACCTTCATGAATGCCCAATACGAAGCATTTCAAAAAATAAAGGAAGCTGAAAAAGATTCAGTGTCGAACTTAATTCTTGAAAACTCGAAATTACAAAAGACTGTACTAAATTTAAACGAACGAATTGAACAACTGGAACATCAAACAAGGGCTTGTAATTTGGAACTTCAATGCATTCCAGAGTCACGAAGTGAAAATGTATTTGATATTGTGTCAAGAATTGGAGACGCTATTGGTTGTAAGATACAGGATGAGAAGATATCTCGATGTACCCGAACTGCAAAGCAAGACCGTTCTAATCCACGGCCACGGTCGATTATAGCCCAGTTTTCCACCGCCAAAGTGCGCGATAGTTTTCTAGCTGCAGCTATTAATTTTAATAGGAATAAAAACATTGAAGATAAGCTTAATACTAGTCACATTGGCCTAGGTAATGACCGTAAACCTATATACATTGCTGAACATCTATCTCCTCAAACTAAAATCATTCATGCAGCGTCTAGAATAAAGGCCAAAGAAATTGGATACAAATATGTTTGGGTCAGAAATGGCAAAGTTCTCATGAGAAAAAATGATGGTGCTGACTTAAAAATTATTAAGAACTTAGCCTATCTTGATAAACTATCTTAAATTTATTATCTTAATAGCATGATCAAAATAGCCTAAATGCAAAAATGCTTAACATCTACTACCAAAATACGCGTGGTCTTCGCACCAAAACACATGAAGTATACAGGAATATTTGCATTTACAATTACGACATAATCATCTTCACTGAGACATGGTTAAATGACACTGTGCTGAGTGGTGAGCTTTTTGGGAATGATTATAATGTATACAGGAAGGATCGCTTCATATCTGGAGCGACAGCTAAGAAAGATGGTGGTGGTGTTCTTGTAGCAGTCAACAAAAATATTATCTCTACTCGCTTAGTTGAATGGGATAGTGATGGTGAAGACCTGTGGATATCTATTAACATATGCCTCGGAAATACAATCTCAAAACTAGTATTATGTGCTGCCTACCTCCCACCACCTGTAAATAAAAATTGTTTAGCTAAATTTATAAACAATTGTAATAGAGTTTCAGAACTACATGAGTACCCGACTCTTATCGTTGGAGATTTTAATTTGAATTCGTTTTGGTGTTTTAATTCTAATCAATTTAATGTAACATCTGTATCCCCTCTAGATTCCATGTTAAGAGATTTTTGCAACGTTAATAATTTAATGCAGTATAATAATGTTCCAAATGTTCACAATAGACTTCTAGATCTTGTTTTAGCTGATTTTAATACTTGTAATGTAACTGAATGTTTTAATTGTTTAACTAAAATTGATCCATTACACCCACCACTTTTAATCACTACTAATTTTCACAGCTCCTCAAATTTGATGCCCAATAGTAACAGAAAAGTTTATAACTATCACAAAGGCAATTATGTTGAATTACGAGATTATCTGGCAAATATAAACTGGCAAGAAAAATTTGAGGACTGCGGTGATGTTACTGACATGGTTGATATTTTTAACGAAATTCCAAAGATCCATTCAACTTTTCATCCCACTTTTAAAAAGAAGATCTAAACAGCGTCATCCCTGGATAAGCCAGACGTTTCTGAAAAGACTTAAAGAAAAATATAAAATCAAACATCGCTATAATAAATACAAAAACCCCATGGATAGAATTGAATTGCAGTTATTAAACAGTAGGTGTAATCGTAAGTATTGCAATGTGAATCTACATAAAAATAATACCCAAAAAAAGTGTTTGTAATTGTTTAAAGCGAGAAAATAATATGAAAGGAATAATGATTGTATAAATTTGACGCAGAGAAACCCGAACCACATATTCGTGAATTCGCAATTATATTTATGTTCTGAGTCGATAAAGCATACGTGAAAAAATAGAAAATAAATAAAAATGCGTATTCTCAAAATATTCATAACAACAAAATGCACCTGACGCGAAGTTGTTTACATAGACGTGACGTCACGCGTGTTTCAGTCAAAATGGCCGAATGCAGAATTTCAATGTTTTATTTTATTGATAATCTCATTAATCTTAATGTTTTTAATATTTCTAAGTCACTATTGAATTTAATTTATTTATTATATATTTTCCCTTACAAACACTAATTCGATCATTTATGGATACTGTCGTCATGCCTATTATTGCGGTAACAGCCCGGTAGACTGACGTATTTTAAATGTCTTAACTCGGCATACTTCAATCAGTTTAAACAACTGCTCAATTAATATCATACTCTGTGTAGGTATATTCTAGATCTATCCATTCTGGATTTTTCAAGCTTTTTTCCATATGAGGTGGTTCTCCTAAACTCTGCCTTCCATAACCAAAATGGGAAGGAAGGGACATATTTTTTTATAAAATTTACCATTTTCGAAAACAATAAAAAAAAACATCAAATTTTGACCTTTGACCCCGAGTATGTTTTGTTGCACACATAGGATCGATGAGGACTTTAAAAACTAAAACTTTATGGTACACCCCAGCTCCCCACGAAAATTTGGAACTATGTCCATTACAATGTCGGATTTTTTTTTAAATGTCTAATTTGACCGGGTTATGCCTATTATAAATGTCAAATTTATTCTTAAAACTACGTGAGTGCTATTACCTATTAAATATTGATTAAATATGTAGGTATGTTTATGTTCTTCTTCTTTCTCTTCTGTAAAAAGCTGATGTCCACAGCTTTGCCTGCGTGGTCGAAATCAATTTTCATGATATAAAATTTTATCCCCTATTTTATCCCCGTGGGGTCTAAGTCAAAATCTTTTCTTAACGATGGTTTACGATCTAATATGATCAGCACCTTATCAGCACATTATAAAGATTTGTATCGCGTGTATATACATCATAAAAGCTCATAAAAGCTCAGTAGGTATAATCGTACTATAGTCACCCAAATGAAAGCCATTAATATATTTATACAAATTTTAGGTAGGTATGTGACCAATATTGTTTGTTTGATAATAGGTATTCCTATAATTTGACTTCTCCATAAGACCAACGTACTTTATTAAACACTTGACCGTAATTTGAAGCTTACTTCATTGAGAGAAGGCACCTAGCTTTTTCCGCCTATTCTTCCCTCTCTTTCCGTTGTATGTATGCTATCTCTCTCGCACACCTCTCCACCAGGTGGCGGGGCGCACGATTATGTCGGGCGCTGGATGTTTTTCATTGGCGTCTAGCTTCCGCCGCGAGAAGGTTGTCTACAAGACTACAACCTTGGTGCTATTAAGTATTAAGTATTGCTTAAAGCAAGTGCTAAAAGTGTTAAAAAGTGTATCCCGTCGGATCGGTACAGTGAGTTATTTTTACATCTATTCTAATAATATTTTACTTAAAAATGAGTAAAAATCTTTAAAGTCAACGGTATAATCGTTGGACTTTATTTAAAATGCTGAGGTTTTTAATGAATCCTTCAGCAATAGTTTATTTTTCAATATGCTTAAATACTTAATAGCATGAATAAAGATATTTAAAATTAACGATACAACCGTTACATTTTACTTGAAATAGTAACTTTTCTTTTGAAATATTTCATTATGCAATATGTACTAATTAATATTTGAATTTTTAATACTGTGAGTAAAGCTATTTTAACGGTGTTACCGTTCGGCTTTACTCGAATCGTTAATATTACTTTTGTGATTATTTGATATTACTAGATATATCAAATACCCTCTCTTGTATATAGATATTTTTAATATTTTATTTCATTTTTAATAATGTGTTTTTATTACAAGGGTACAAGTGAATTTTTCGTGGAAAAATTACAATTAATACTTAGTATGGATATGAGCCAACTCAAAGCTTTACAGGCATACAATCCATTGCTACGACTTTATTACATTGTCGTTATCGCTAGGAACGGTTCGGAATTCCTATCATAGTTTATTACTAAAAATTATCGAACGAGATGAGTCAGCTCCAAGAAGTCACGACATGTCAGAACACGTTGTGATATTATTTTATAAATCGTACGGGAGTTACCGCTCAACTGAATAATGATGGAATTCGCTCATGTATAGTAGATACGTACCATGAATGTTCCACACATTCAAAACTATCCGTAGTCTATACGTGTCCTTTTATGAGTATTATTCTGATCCGTTTTTATGTGAAAATAGACATATGGGTCGTTTTCAAAATAATTGTACATTACTACAAAATGTTTGTCCCCCTAAAAAATCTTCGAAAAAAATATGGTTACGACTGAAATAAATCATTGTTAACGTTTTACAGACTAAACTTAAGCATACTGCATATCATTTCTGATAAAAAGCAATGAATTGCAATTCAAATTCTTACATAAATTTAATGTGAAAATAAAGTAACAAAAAAAGCTCCATACATTTTTTTATTGTCCCCTATGTGGACGACAATGAAAACCAATATTTTTATCAGAATTTTTGTATGAAACTTCCTATTTTTTTGTATCATAATTAAAAAGCAATGTTTGAAGTGTTATATCTGATAGATTAAACTATTTAAATTACCTTAAATAAACGAAGAATTACATATTATAAAAATGTCCCTATCAATCGTTACAATTTCGTGACACTGACTTATTGACATAATTAACCAACTTCTTGTATCACAAAGAAGAGGAATCTAACTCTAATCATTGGTAACACTGGTCATGTCACGAAAAGTAAGGTCACATTAACGCGCCGCCATTTTGTTCGTCGTCCAGACATGGAAGAAGTCCAGTAGTGTGCTGTGCAAAAAATTTCGTTACAATTTCCTAACGACGTATTCTCAACAAAAGTAAGTACATTTTGAAGAATTCACCTACCGCAATTGTAATATACTTAAATTATGACTAGAGTAATAGATTACACTTTCAATCTAATGGTAAATGTGATTATGTTTTGTGTAAAAGTATTTCTTAGGTTATTTTTTACATGTTACTGACGAACAATTTCTTGACATTTACTGACGTCAGTAAATTGTAGACGGTAAAGCTGTGGTCTCATGTGTAAAGTATGAAAATAAGATATTAAAATGTGTGTTAAATTAATGTAACGAATAAAAATAAAGGAGAAAAACAATTAATCTCTCAAGATTATTTTTTTGTAACTACAGGCCATACTTTTTTAAACCATGATGTAGGGTTAGTAAAGTCAGGCTTAGGGACTTGACTTTTCCTGGGATCTGATAACTTTTTTATAGTGAAAGCGGATCAGTGAGTCTTGGCCTCCAATTTTACAAGTGGTTTCTGATGGGATAACGCTTGCCTTATTGCATTTAGTGTTGATCGCTTTTCCACCCACACGAGTGATGCTTACTTTTGTTTTTATTTTTATTCAAAATACATATATATCCAACAGCTTTTTTTAGTTTCAGAATGCCGCTAACCGGTGCCGAACGGCAAAAAAATACATTGAAAAACTAAAAAAGCAAAACCCTGAAATATATGAAAAGAAAAGGAAAACACACCTCGAGAAAGTGAAACAAAGACAAAGAAAAATATCAGATCTTAATGACAGTGAAAAAGAAGCTCGAAGACAAAAATGAAAAGAAGCTAATGATAGAAGAAAAGAAAAGGAAAAGCAAACAGAGAATTATAAAAATTAATGTTTTGTTGATTATTTGTAACTAAAAATATATATTTTTTTTAACTAGTGACTTCTTACTTTTTTATATGTAATATTACCTTATTCTGAATACAGCCTTACTTTTACAACTTCCTGACATTTCCTAACGAAACAGTTTACTGACAATTTCGTGACGTACAAATATTTTGAAAATGACCCATATTACACACGGCTAATTTGATTGAAAATAACGTTTCCTATGTTCAAATGATGCAACTTTTTTGTTAAAACGAGTAAGTACCAAAAATTTTACAATTAAATTCTTTGGTTTACTGAACTTGTGCTGAAAGGGTTATCGTATAATAATTATCGAGATATCTTAATATAAATTAGATTTAGATACACTTATTTCAAAGGATTTACAATTCACTTCTAACGTTTTAGAATAATATTATAAACTTGTACACCTTGACAAAAAGTAAAAAATTGCGGGTGAGTGGAGATTATTTTGTGCAATTAAATATAACGTCCTACGACGGTATGGTTGCGTTCGTAAGGAATGTTAACGGATATAAAGCAACTAAATGTTACATCGATTGCATGAACAAGAATAAATATGAATCGAAGTTCATTTTAAAATTTAGTGAATTGATTTGAATTATGAATTTATTAAATGTCGCTAACATTGGAAAATAAGTTAAAGGACCTTGTTAATTGCTATATTATTTAAATGATTATTTACTGCTATTTTTATATTAGCACTAAGGTGTATTCTTGCTCGAAGCAGAATACATAAATGTGGCCACTACTCCTCGCAGGGGTTAGCCAGGTCAAATTCACCCTCGCAGGGTGTCTCTTAAGCATTTTTTGGCAGGCCCTACTTATTTCTAGTTACAAACATCCCTCGCGCAGCTGTCGCTCGCAGGGAAATGGTGCAAATATATATCGGCCCTCGCGGGGCTTTGATTACAATCGTCCCTCACGGAAAAGATGGTGCGAATATATATCAGCCCTCGCGGGGCTTTGATTACAACCGTCCCTCATGGAGAAATGGTGCAAATATATATCAGCCCTCGCGGGGCTTTGATTACAACAGTACCTCACGGAGACATGGTGCAAATATATATCAGCCTTCGCGGGGCTTTGATAACAACCGTCCCCACGGGGAAATGGTGCAAATATATATCAGCCCTCGCGGGGCTTTAATGGCGATTGGTGCAAATATACAAAGGATTGATCATTAAAATGATCATAGATATTTGCTTTTGTCAACGAGGACCCACGAAAGAAGTTTTGGATATGACCGTATCGGATCTTCACTCTTCTAAGGTAGGTAGAAAAAGGTTTTGAAATCTACTTCACAGTGGGCAGTATAGTAAATGACCTAATAAATACAATAAAGGTTAGATACGTCAAATAATGGGCGCATGAAATTGATACTTCGTATCCTAAAAGTTTACGCTTCAGGAATCAGGAAACCACCATTGGTTTACCAATTATGGAAATTGGAATTGAACAAATTGTATTTACCAATGCAAAGCCTAATCACAACAAAGGAAGGCGAGTCGGATCAAATATCTTCTCGCAGATGATTTGTGGCGGTGGTTTCGAGGATTGTCACCAAGCCTTGTGTCAACGGTATGTTTGGTATCGTAATTAAATGGCACTAGCCGACCAATTTTCATATACAAACATCGGAAGAGATTTTTTAATCGCAAAGCGATTGAATGTAACAAATGACGATTGATTACGTATAGTTGACCTCTCATAGGCCTATTTTAGTTGCCCGGTCTTGTAGGCAATTTATTTGACTCGTTTTTCAACCCATTTGACCTCATTATTGCACCCATGAGATTTTTCTTCGGGGCTCAAACAATAAATCGCTGAGGGATTAGGATAATCGTTTGTTAGACAAGTTTTTTGTCATCCCACCAGGATTATTATATTGTATAATAAAGTTATATACAACTATTAACGTAAAACGTTTAAGTACTCAACGAATGCTGAGAATACTGACTGTTGAGTTACATAGGATAGAGGATAAATAACGGAAAGTCAATCTTTCCAAACAAAAGCCTCTTATTATTAGATATTACTTGGAACCCCTACCCTTAACGAGAAAGCTCTGCCAAATGACTTCTCATTTCTTTGCTTTGAGGGGGGGGGGGGGGCAATAAATGAAATGTACAGGCTATACGGCTTTTAAAATATAAGTCTGGTAAGCGAACTAAACTTTGCTGGTTTAGTTCTTGCTATATCGCTATCCGTGCCTGCTTCTCGTGTTTACGGGTGAATTAAGTTTATCAATAGTCATAAATGCAATGCTATTCAGAGGATATACTGCATTTAAAACATGACAAAGTCTGGTAAGCGAACTAAACTTTGCTAGTTTAGTTCTTGCTATATCGCTGTCCGTGGCTGCCTCGCGTGTTTACGGATGAATAAAGTAATGTCCTGTCTTCGCATCCACAGCTAACTGTCCTATACTGTCATAATCTTAACACAGATTCATTCGACATAGCTCCCCACGAGCTCAGTTCTTCATTTTTGCACTCGCACAACTGTGGACAACACAAGAGGAATGCCTCCATTGGTAGCAGTTACAATCAAGGGATAACTAACCTTAGGCTAGCCATATTACGGATGTTGGAACAACCGACTATATTCAGGGCAATTTTCTTTGTTCAGTGTAACGTTTAGACTGTCGTAGCATTCCTACGGGACAAAGATGGGATCAGATCTGCATCCTTAATGCAGTTAATCGAAAGGAGATACTTTCAGACGACGATAGTATTCAAAACCCACCATATTCCTTAACATAATAATGCATAGTTAAGCTTATAATCTCTCTTGCCATTATCCTGCAGCAGAATTCCTTGGCGATAATTTATCCTCGTTAGAACGAGCAAGGGTTGTTACGATAATATGAGAAATCCTAGTCAGTTAGAGACCTGAACGACGCGATAGAGTACCGCTATTTCAGTAGTAGTAACACCTAGAAGGGTGAAGGTATTCTGGAAAGCGGAACTGAAGGCCCGGTCAGCAGCATCAGCCACCTAATAGACAGTGTTCAGTGCTGCACCACTATAATCTGCAAAATGACTCTGACGGTATGAAAATGTGGAGTACATTTTCAAAATATCAAATGATATAGTTGGAATAAAAATCCTATTTGCCTCCGTCTATCCAAAAGACATACGGAGTAGCTAGTAGTAGTTGGTTGAATTAGAATAAAGTAACTATAGTTAAAATCCTTTGTTACTGACTGGATAAATTTGGCTCTTTTCCTATCTGACGTTCATATAGCTGTTGACTGCCTAGTGTTGTGCACAAACACTATTATTATAAACTAGCGGTCCGCCCCGGCTTCGCTCGTGGTACTTACGTTTTCTCTACATAAAAACCATCCTCGTACTTCAAGGAATATAAAAAGAATTATCGAAATCGGTTCAGCCGTTCTCGAGTTTTGCGCTTACCAACGCATTTTGCGATTCATTTTTATATAAGTATAAGAAGATAAGTCACGTTATGTAGTCCCGAGGCTTTCGGTATATAAGTTCTGATGTAAATCATAATTATATCTTAAAACCGAATTGATTAAAAGTAACGTACTTGTTTTATATACTCTTTATTGCACACACAAAGTTTGACAAAATCAGGATATTATACTAAGCAATTGGCGGCTTTATTACTTGGCTGTAGTAATTGCAGTTTTGGGACACAGATAAGCTCCTTATCATTTTAGTCTCTTAAGTTCAGTATATTTGTTTCCAGTACAGAGTTTATGACCTATCAGTTTTAAATAAATAATTCATGCATTGTACTGAAAGTACTAGCCATGTTTAGATTATGATTGGTGGCGTTGGCTCTAAACATTAATAGATACCGCACGGTTTGGTTGGATGTTAAAAATCTGTATTATAATTAAAACCGTTTACCTGTTTTGATATTTTATTGCCTTATTCAAGGGGTGACCTTTTAAATTTATTTCTGACCCCAAAAGTAAGGACCAAGTTCTCTTCTTGTCCGCTTGTAGCAGGTTGGGTTAAAACTGTGTGAGTTGAGACAGGTGGTAATTCTATGTTAGAGCCCCCGCAGACCACAGACTTTTTATCGGCCGATAGTTTAGTCGGGTTGGCCTGCTAGTACGCACACCGAGCCAACTAAACAGTTCAGTCGGTTATGAGTGCGCAAACTATCCAACAGTCTGCCGACTATTTGCTAGTTTCTAACCAACTGTTGAAAAGAGTGGTCACACCGCACAATGAAAATTAATAAAACATTGTATAGAATTGTTATTATTGCTCTCATACACCGGAGGAGGAAAATTAAAAAGAGAGCCCGAGAGTATTGGGTGCATCCTATCTTTAGTGATAGATTAAAATGGAAAATTTTACACTATGCATTCCAAATTACTCCATTACCCGAAAAAATTTTCGCCTTTTATCGAATGAGCATAACTAGCTTCAACCAACTTGTCAAATACAGAGTACCTACTCTTTTAAGTCTTTCTTATAAAGTGGAGGGCGTTTTTCGACTTCCTCGATCAAAGTTACGATCGAAAATTCCGAAATAAGCGACTGAGAATTGAGCGACGCCATTTTACAAAACATGCGCGGCCGACCATTCGCTGTCAAAGCTCGGAGCGAACTGAACTATTGGCCTAGTCGGCCGACTAAAAAATCGTCGTGTTTGCGCGTGTGGTAGGGAGCCAATACTGATTATACAGTCGGCCGATAGTTTGCCGACAGTATAGTTTGAATTGAATCGGGAAGCCCATCAAACTTGTTTATCGGCCGATACCTAATCGTCATAGTGTGCGCATTTGCTTATATCTGCGTACTGATTAAGAGCCCGACCAAACTATCTGCCGATAAAAAGTCTGTGGTCTGCGGGGGCTCTAAGATGATTCAATTGTGCTTCTACAGAGTTCTAATTGAATAAATAAAGGTTTGAGTTTGAGGTATTTTTGCCTCGTCGGGATCAGCTGTTGCTTCATTTTGTAAGTAACATCTAAATGCATAATTGAAAGTCGTTACTGGCGCTTTCGCAGATTTACGCTAAAGATAGTGAAAATTGTAGTAACTTTAACTTTTCAAGCCCAAAAGGTTAACTAAGGTACGCTTGAACCAATCTCATAAGTTCTAATACTTTTAATCATTATGATTAACTTTTTGGTTCTTATTTGATTAACTTTTCATCTGGGATTGTTAATATATTATATAATATAAAAATTTGTGTGATTTATTGGTAGGTATACTATCTGCACACCTTACTCTTTCAAATAAAGAAATAAGTAATTACTTATGTATTCAAATTCACATTGGCGTCCATATATTGTACACCAGGTGGGTAACAAGCAGGTCTCAATGAAGTAAGCTTCAAATTACGGTCAAGTGTTTAATAGCTGTGTTTTACCTGAAAATAAAACACATATTAAATACTTACCTATATTTGAAGCTTACACTTAACGTCCACCTGTTGTGGATTTCGACTCAATGAAAAACATCCAGCGCCCGACATAATCGTGCGCCCCGCCACCTGGTGGAGAGGTGTGCGAGAGAGATAGCATACATACAACGGAAAGAGAGGGAAGAATAGGCGGAAAAAGCTAGGTGCCTTCTCTCAATGAAGTAAGCTTCAAATATAGGTAAGTATTTAATGTGTTTTATTTTCAGGTAAAACACAGCTATTATAAGTATACCTACATGTAGGTACGTTCATCAACAAAAGTGTTTAATTTGATAATTTCAAACAAAATTGCTTTATACTAGTATTCTCTTTGAACAATAATATGTGGCATAAATATAAAATCTATATAATTATATATTATAGAAGAATGCCTTGCTAGTTACACTATTTATATCTAACTCAAGTATCAATAAACTGAAATTTTCAGAGTAGCTACCCGAAAGATAGAGCAAGTTTTTAAAAGGCAAACGGATTTTTTTTGTGATTTTATTTTTTTACAGGCCCTTGAAGTTGTGATACATCATACAGGGTAATTTTATCTTTCTTGGCATTAAATTTTTTTTTATTTCATTTAAAAATTTAACGATAGTAAATGTTACCATACTGAATTGGCCTATCTTTCAGCTTAGCACCAAAAAAAAGACGGGTTACACTCCGGGAGTGCCGGCAGAAGTGAAAACTTGATTATTAACGTTGAGCATGTTTGATATTTTGGAATGGTATCCGTCTTACGCTTTTTCGATCAGGTCATGTGTCCTTACGCGAGTTTAAGATTTTATACCCATTACAGAAGTGCTCGACGCCGCTAAAGAAGTTTTCACTTCAAAAATCAAGCATTTTCCGCAATACATAAAAATCTCATGGTACTCGGCGATAGGTGAAAAATTGAAAAAAAAAAAACGATATAACTCCGAAAATACGAAAAATCGCATAACATACATGGGGGTGATCCGTGATTCGGATAGCCCTCTAGGTCCTCGACTATCTCCCAGCTTCAGTAAAAGTACCTATATACAACTAACGAGACTTGGGAGAAGCCGATTTGTTGCTTTAATTCCACACCAACAATTAATACTAAAAATAATGAATTCATGAAACTACAATACTTATCTGCTGTTAGGAACTAATCGGAATATGAAATTACATATTTTCTTTTAATACCGATTATGCTTCGTGTTTGTTCTCATCCGCTATGTTAAATAAAAAAAGGCAACTTAATTTCTTTAAAAGCTATGTAATCTACCTATTAACTGTCGTTTATTTAATTCTAATAAAACTTTTAAAAGCTAGCTTATAAAATATTATTATTAAAATATCGTATAATGTATTATAATTCTATTATTAGATATCTATGCGATGATATGCTTTAATGATTTCATTAAATTGCGAAATATAATGATGACGATTATATGATAAGTGTTCATATGTATGTTATATACTTATTCCACCGACACGGTCTGGTATTGCTTTTACTTTCCTTTAATCGTGAATACATGTTATTTCCTTATTTCAATAAACATCCTGAGCCACGCCATGTAGACGCATGTTGCCAAAGTAATCACGCAAACTAAATTTAAACTCTGCGAATAAAATTAATTGAGACCGAAATAACACTGACAATGCTTTAGAGAACTAATGAAAATATGGACTGAAAACAATCATGCCGTACTAAAAAGTGGGGCCAGCAAAATCTCATGTGCACGCAAATAAAGTGTAATTACAAAGTAACACACACATTAACATTGCTGCTGAACGCACACAAGACTGTTAAAACGCATGTAAGTATTGCTTTTTGTAGTACATTTTATTGGAGAAATTGGCTTGGAAAATTGTTCTCAACCATTTTCAAGTTCAGTTACGTAAGTACGCGTGCAGGAGAACTGGTGCGGAATAGCGGATGTTCGGTGATGCTCGTCGACGAGGTGCCTGCCGTTATAAAGTCGCTGCCACTGCTTCCACGGTCAGTCGTTGTTAGACCACCCTCGTTTGCGTCAATTTTTAGTTTTTAGTGTAGTGTGCCTAATCAGAAAGAAAAATGTGTTCGATTTTACGGATACCTTTAACATTATTTATTTGTGTTATCGTTGTCTCCGGCCATGTTCACGGACCGAGAAGATCTCGGAGGATGGATGTTGAGGACGATGCACGGAATGAAATTGACAGTGGTAGAGCTGATGAAACCTCATGGTGGCCCACAGCGGAGTTCGCGGTTCTACAAAAAGTTTACGACGATTGCAGTGCGCAAAAACATTTGACCACATGCCTCAAGGGCAAGGCTTTAAATGCACTTACGAGAGCCGTAGAGCAGGTGACGAAAGTGAAATAGTGAAATTTAAGTGTAAAGTGAAATCCATATCTAATATAATATAATTGTGTTCTACAGGAAAACGTACAGCTTGCTGACGGTTTGACATTGGTGAAACAGTCTGATGCGCCAGTGGCGTCAGCCGAGCCTCGCTTCCTACCTGGGATGACTACCGAAGAAAAACTCGATAACATGCTACGAGCAAAGTTCGAGCAACTGCTTAGCACTCATACCATATCCATGGACTTAGCTTCCGAAGGAAGAGGTAGAGGTATGTATTCATTAATAAAATAATTGAATTTGTTATTGACTGATTAATCATGAATATTTTCTTTTGACTAGGGAAAAAGGTCCTGCCATACCTATTGCTCGGTATTTTTACAACTGTTAGCATAGTAGGAGGTATGGCTCTGAAGACCTTGGCTGCAATTGCTGGAAAAGCCCTCATTGCTAGTAAAGTAGCATTAACGATTGCTGGAATTATTGCTCTGAAAAAACTCTTCAGTCACGATGGAACCACAGGAGAAACTACTTTCCAAGTACATGCCGATGGACATCATAGGTAAAATCATCACTTGAAATATATATAAATTATTACGTAGCGTATCTAGTAATAAACCAGCTTAACAATAATAATCAAATTGTTGTTAAATAAAAAGTAGTCTTTTTAATTTTATTTATATTATTGGTTAACATAATACAATTCTAAAATTATTTATTTATTCCAGTTTTCTTTAATTCTAGTCTTTAATTCGAAGGCGCAATCTTTATGTGGTGAGGCCTGTGAAATCTAAAGAAGAGGATCTTGACTGGTAATAGACTGAGAAGAAGCCGGTCCAGAAATTGGTCTCACTCATATCCTCATCATAGTGTTGAAGATAAATCTATACAAATAACCTCAAACCAAAGTACCGTCTAAGTTTTGGACACTGCTTAGATAAATCCGTTGTCTACATTTGTTCTCAAAGTCTATGTCAGTATAAATAATTTATTGTAATTTATTTATTTGTGACGGCGGTTCTAGGTGTATTTAAATGTAAATTAATTTATAAATAAATTTAAGAAGAATTAACATGAAACTGTACCGGTAGTTTTATTCAAAATTAATGCAATTATCTCTAATCTCATGATTATATCGATGGATGCAAAATGCACCTTTAGTTTACTTGGTATATAATATAATATACCTACTGATAATTGCAAAAAATATTGCAATAATATGGACCAATATGTATACGCACATATTTTACACATATCAATGCGTAGTAAGTAATTTAAACTATTGAATATATTTATTAGTGAAAATAATAATCCGCTTTCTTTCAATCACTCTAGTGGAAAGGATTCAAAGCGATACGTTCAGATTTTCCATCAATGTGCAGTGTGTATGAAGGTGGAAAGTAGAAAGCTTTAATCGATTCACTGCACATGCATACACTGATACTGTTAGAACGTATGATGTTTGTGATCTTTTCCGCTTTATTAAACATGAAGTTTCACTAACACATTGACCCAATAAGTAAGAAAATATCAATCACGATAATACTTTCTGTGGAAAGACGCTGTTTCCTCCGTGCGTGCATTCTTTACATATTCATGTGTACATAAGTAAACGAATGATTAATCGGTACACAATCACGTTAACGGATAACTAATTTATTCATTCAGGAAAGCAGTGGTAGTAGAGTGTGGTATGGCATTTGTTCGGCGGAAGGTCAGCTCGTTGATTAGTCGAGCGCCGGTAAAGGCCGACCACATTGCGCGTTTGTGCACCCGAACGCTGTTTATAATGCAGATATGTGTTTGCCCAATCGCTGCACGCTACGTTGGCTATATGGCATAGCTAATAGACATGGGTAGGTAATGCGTGTAATAGTACAAAAGTAATATCACTTTGACACGTAATGCAACATCACGCATTACGCATCAGTTACAAACATCACTCGCATCACTCACTTTTTTTTATTTTGTTTTACATTTGCTGCGTTCATTACAATTATTAACAAACAACATAAAGTACGTGGCCAAGTATGAAGGAAAATCAACTACATTTTTTAAATATTTACTTAAATTGTAATTTTACGGTAATAACTAATAAGACGTATTGCAGTTATTATTACTATTTTTCAATATGATCTGTAATACTTCAACTTCACATATCACCTTAATCATCCTCGGACCTCGGTCATCATTTCATTAAAAATCGATCGGGTAATGTGTGATGTTACGGAGTAACATCACTTCCGTGGAAGAGATGCGTGATGTTGCATTACTTTTTGACGTACTGTTTTGCGCATGTCTAATAGCTAATGCGGCTGGAGTCTCTTTGCATACGCAAATATAGGGCGGGCAGTCCAGCCCTGATTAAGCGGTGCGCTGGCGGTGACATTGGATTCATTCCTGTTTTAGGAACTGACATTTCACTTGATTACTTTTCCAGAATGTGTTTTAGCAATTTGTTACAAATGAGTACGTGTTTCATTTTCGTAGATGAGGATCTTTTAGCAAAATTTAAATTAAGCGTTATATCACACAAAAGCAGCATTGACTATATGCTTGTAGAATGGCCTTTGTATAAAAAAGCTTTAAACTAAATTGCTGTTTTCGTGCAAAGGGGCTTTACTTACCTACACATTATAATAATACCTTTAGGTATTTGGCGCAGTTACCTACTATCTATCGATGTGTTAATTGACGAATTCCACAAGGAAATGGCTAGAATATCCGTAGCATTAGTTAATACCATCTACTTGGCAGACCATGATTGGGCGCGCTGTCAATTTCAAGTTCATACAATATTTAATGGTGTGTACTGTATATCTCAAATTAGGCCAACAACACGCGTGCATCTAAACATATTAACCATTAATGGACAGTAAGTTCGATTTAGTAGAGTAAGTACATATACATAGACACATAATTATGTACCTACTAATAATACGCCAAATAGAATTGTTTTATATACCCAGGGCACGAATAATTGAACGTTTGTAATGAATTCTCGTCAAATGAACATGAAAGATGTTATGGATCCTGAAATTAATTTCGAATGGGCCGTGACATATAAGCGGATATAAAGTATGAGAGTGTGGGCGTTTGCCGTCCAGCGAAGTTACTTTACGGACGAATGGTCAAAGTATCCGACATAAACCTATTTTGTTCTCTTCTTATATTGGATATACGCTCCCTTCTTCGTCCGCGGACGTTCGTTGTCCTTTTAACAGGGCTGTAGGTTGAAAGAAAATTATAAGATTTAAATTAATAGATAATTATTTACTATACGTTATCTATATTATTATATTACGAATATTATCTTTATAATATTACGAATATTATATAGATAACGATGTGTTCTTCTCCATATTAGGTTAATTAAAAGGTTTTCCTTCTACGTTATTAATTATTTCGTGTTGTAATGAACTTACCAATATCTACATCCGTTATCGTATATTCCAATTTACACTTAACTTGTCCCGGCCTTATTGACATTCATCTACCAGTACAGAAAGCGCCTGGTGTGCTAATCCAGATTACAAATTAAAAATAAACTTAAGAATAAATTTGATGCACAATGGAAACTTTTACAAAACAAATATCAGAAATATATGTATTACTTAATATGTAGACACATAAAATCTTCTATACGTTTATAATTTCAGTAGTGATTTTTTTGTTTTCTCGTACATGTGTCGCAGCCCTGGTCCAGGGCGGAGTACTGTGAGGAAGTTTTGTTGGGAATTATGTTGGTACGTGCCAAAGCCATTATTGCTGCGAGAAAAGTTCATCAATTTCATTTCTATCTTCGTATATATGTACTATAAATACGTATCATATATAGGAGGAGGACTCCTCTGTGTATTATTAAAAAATTGTGAAAATAATTCATACGTGATACTATAATTTTATAATCTTATATATAAAAATGAATCGCAAAATGTGTTGGTAAGCGCATAACTCGAGAACGGCTGAACCGATTTCGATAATTCTTTTTTTAATATATTCCTTGAAGTACGAGGATGGTTTTTATGTAGAGAAAACGTAAATATTATGTACCACGGGCGAAGCCGGGGCGGACCGCTAGTTTATAATATTAATAAATACCTAATCTTTAAATCGTTAAAAAATAAATATATTATTCTGATTATAAAACTATAATAATTAACCAGTTCTAGTATACGTAGTCATAAGTGAGTAATTTTCAGAAATTTTAATTTTATTTATGAACTTAATTTATAGTATAATAATATGTGTATAATAATATGTGTGAATTGTTCTATTTACATTTTTCTTGAAAGTAAATATGTATATCCTATTAGCTATAAATTTAGTTGATGAAACCGATACGCAACAATGCGATGAGCATAACTCACGCAACAGATATTATTTTCTAATTGTTTATGCGCATCTATAAGGTTTGTTTAATAAAAATTATTCTAGTAACTTTATACCTACATTATAGTGTTTTGTGTGATACAATTAATAGCAGCGTTTTTATGAGTAGGTCAAGTTTTTAATTGGATATAATTTCACTTATGATATATTTTCTAACTAGGTACATACTTATATTGTAAGAGGAACTTCTTGGAAATATTGACAATTTAATTGAAATGACTTCGCATACATTTCAATGCTAGATTTGACCAATTGGTACGGAGTGCGTCCATTAGCTAAGGTTGGGGCGTTCAGGTGATAGGCGCCAGTCGCGACTTTACCGAGTGAAGACTCCTGGGGAGGCCAGCTAACAGACCTTGACTGATGCCCGCCAGCAAGCCAAGTACCACTCCTTCGGTAATAGAGCTCATAATTGTATATCCCGCATGTAATGTTAAGTTGGCCGACTGCCACCCTCTGGACGTTAGACCGGCCGTCATTATGTGTCATTAGTTTTGCGACGTTGACCAAATGACTGGTCTGTGATATCGAATGACTCATTCGGCTCGTATTTAGTCTCTGTGATTTTCTAAACTAACCCTATAAATGTAATTTTAACTAGCGTTAGTGAGAGAATGGATATAAAAAAAAAACGGTTATAAATAGGCACGAATTATGAATGTCTTATATAAATATAAAACTTCTTAATACTATTTAAATTAAACTTTTCTGGTAGTTCTTAAATACAAAATAGATGCAATATAAGTTGAAGGCTAAGAAAAGATCATATAAAAAGAGTCAGTGGCCAGTCCATATTAAATAAAACGAATCACACACCTTAGGAAAAACTATCGAATGTAGTAGAACCTAGATCATGGATATAATGTGGATTAGTTCACAATATTCATAGCAATGTTGTCTGGTCTAATTGGGTTGAACGAATTTACGATGCCCGCTCTGTTTGTACGAACGATCTGCCGTCCTAATTATACCATAAATTTCAATAAGCAACATACTTGACGTGTTATTGGAAATGTGCCATAATAGTAACGGTATATATTGCAATTAGATCGTGTAATGAAAACGCTCTGGGAATATCTAGGGTAATTTACTGGAATAATATTTAGAACATTACATTAAATGTTGCGTTTTGTCTAACCGTTAGTAGGCATATGATATTTTCCGAAAAATCACTGAATAAATGTTTTTCAGGTATTAGGATGTATATTTTTTTAAATATTTTTAACATTGAAAGTGAAGTTTTCGCGATAGAGAGAAGCATGATAGAGCCAAAAGAAAGCTTGCCTTTGCCCTTGGGTATCTTTGAGATATAATTGTAGATATTGTATGAAATATAGGTAATCTTTTGTTTAATTAAATTTTACATATGATCAATTGGAAAGTTATAATAACTTTCAATTGTATATAACTTGGTGACTCTACAAGTTACAACTTCAGACAAATATAAGAAATAGCATTAGGTATAAGAAACTCATTTCCGACAAATATAATCGCCAAGTCGTAATTTATATTGTCTGCTGCAGAGGCGAGTCCCGTTGCACATTCATTTATTTTATGTGCCATTTACAATTGTCGGTCGATGGTCAAGGGAGCGGGTGAGCGATGGAGGCTCAACGGGAAGAGGGGGGCTCCTGGACGACGTTGCCTTTGCGTTATAAAATGGAGCGGTCATCTGCAAAGTCCGTAATGGGATTTCTTAATAGGTCTCGAGCGGGAAGTGTATAGTTTTTAAATTGAGCGATGGAATGTCAAATGGTTTAGCTATACAACGCAGCGTCTTTCCAAACTATACAAGGCCAGTACGCAACGGTGTGAAACTAATCACGTATAGTTTGGAAATAACTTTTTTACAAAGTTCTTCCAATCTATACAACAGCAGTACGCAAATACTCGCGTATACTTTGTAGTGAAGTAAGTAAGAATAGCGCTCCAAAATATACAGCGCCAGTACGCATGCGGACTAATCGTGTATGTTTCGGAGTAAGCGCGGCGTCTCTCCATTGCTCGCGTTTATATTATTGTATTGCTGTTTTGAAATCTATTATTAAAATGTATTGTGTATATAATGTTGCGTACTGATCGTATATTTTTTGTATCGAGGATGCTTGTGTCTTCGTTCCCGACTGTATAGTCGGCTCGGTCAATTGTAAGTCGTGCAGTATTGCACGACTTAGGTACAATTGACAATAGTGCTAAAATGTAAGAATCTAATAAGTTCAGAAGAAGACGGTTGCGAGGCGACGGAGCCCCGCTTTGCGGGGCTCCTATTTTTGTGTAGTTAAAAAAAACACGAACCTAACCTAACCCATAGGTAACCCTTATATCTGTTACCTATTTATTTTTCTAAGCTTACCTAATAATATTTGTATTCCATATTTTACTGAATCAATCAAGAAGAATAAAAGTAGATAGATATAGCTGTACAAGTCTTTGATTGCCTATATATTTATTATTTCGCTCAAGCGTAAGTGGTGTTAGCTATATTTAGTTATACATATTTTGCGTACTGATCGTGTATAGTTTGGAAAGAAGAAGCAAGCATCCGCTTTACAAAGTATGCACGATCAGTACGCAAAATTCGTGTATATATTGTAATAACAAACTTAAAAACAGCATTACAAAGTATACACGAGCAGTTTCCTATGGTTGCGTTCTGGCTATGTATAGTTTGGAAATACGCTACAACGCACTTGCTTATGTTGGTACCTTTGCAAAATGTTTAGTGTCTTTTTTATTTCAGTACTGAATTACTCTACCTTCTGTGTATTCTTTTAACTATTTTGGATTTCCTGACTTCTTTTTGGCATTTTCATAGTACTTACAGGGCATATTATGAATGTTTGACCACAACGGTTATGAACAAATACATAAATAAATTAAACGCATTAGGCTGTGTAGCAAGAAGTGAAGTTAACCTGTTATAAATAAAAATATAAATAAAGCTTAATTCTGTTCATTAATTGCTAGACGTACATAAATATCCGAAACAACTAATTCTGTCGTCGCTGCATTATTCTCATGAAAGTCGAACGGGCGGCAGCTAAGAGCCTGAGTGCCTCTGTATTCTTTTGTTTTTTAATTATAAAGCCAGTGAGGCGGGGTGGCACCCCCGGCCAAGTTTAGTGGAGGCGCTTTCTTGTTAAGCGCGCCGGGCACTCGCCATCTACGTGGCTCGCTCGGTCATTCATTTCGTAGCAACTTATAACCTGACCCGCGTACTTATGAGCGTCGCCAATAAATAGTCGCGATGACCGAAGGCGAGCGCGGCGGTCCCTGTCGGGCGGCGGAGCGCCGCGACGGCGGGAGCGGGACGGCGCGTGGCCGAAGCTCGCGGGCAGGCATTGTTAGCTAAATATCTCTAGGTGGTCAGCCGGGCGGGGGTCGGGCGCTAGAAGACGGGTGGGCGGCGGACGTGCCGGGCCCGGCGCCGCCGATGTATTGAGCGCGTATTGCAGACGCGGTCACGCGCTGCAATATTGCGTTCGCTCTGTGATATTGCCCCTCAGTAACTCAATTTGATAAATTGTGCAAAGTTCGCCAGCTCCGTATTACTACTGGTACGATCGACACGTTTCTAGTTCCAGATGTAATGAAATTTCTTGTTATATTAGGAGACTTTGTAACTTTCTCAGATTGCATTTGAAGTCGTTGATATACGGGAAGTATTCAATAACTTGAATTAAAATTTTAACGAAATCTAACTTAATAGTTCATACCTAAGAATTATCATCCATGAAGGACTTTAAAACTGAAATATTTTTCTGGATTTATTTATAAAGACTTACAACTTCGTAGTACACTTAAACTAAACTTTAGGAAAAGTAAAAGAAAATTATGGTATAATTGGTTGCTAAATGTGTAGTTTTGTTATAAATTTTAGAATCTTAAGAAAGCGGTATAAGATCTAATTTAAATTAATACTAATTATGAAATCTAGCTATACTCATCGTGCATCGTAGCACATTATAAAATATTGATACGTTTCACTTCTCTATTATATTATAGAGATACCTATCCTAATCAGAATGCAGATTAATAGTACCTACTGAAACCATATTAGATTAATCGTGACAAAATATAATGCGTATAATTCTATAATTGTTAATTTTTGTGAATAAGCGCAATAAAGGATTTGATATTTTACAAGTTATTATCGGCTGATTACACGCTTCAAGTAACACAATATAAATGAATTCATGTAACGGTATCAAGTTATTGAACAAAAACTAGAAAGTAAGTACCAAGTACATATTAATAAACTATAAAGAACTGTTTAAAAGTAAACATTTCAATCGTTTCCGTGTTAATTGGTTTCACAATCACGCGAATGGATTAAAAGATAAATAAATCAACACAAGACATGTAACTGTACGTGACGTTAATTTGGTAATTTCAGTTTCAATTTCCTTAATCTTAAAGTTAACATGTGCGTCCTATAGGTAATAACAAATTATATTATTTTGATATATTAGGTATTCTAAGTTAGGTATAACTACAAAAAATATATATATATAAAAGAAAAGTTTTCGCTTAACATGCTGTCAATCTAAGGACGCGTTCATGTTAAATGTATAAATTTTCCGACTGGGAAATTATTATTCCGGAACTATGAGTCAAACACTTTTATACTTTTCTCAATACATTAAGAGTTGATTTATATGGGTTTTCATTACCTACTTGTTGCTATATCTTCGTTCTGAATCAAAGTTAACAGTTGAACCTTAAACTAACAATGGCATGATTTATAAGATCACTTAAATCGTATTTCGATATTCATTAAGTTTCTATTGTTCAATAATTGAGGACTTTGTGATCAGAATGCAATACATATTATTGAAACAGTGGAACCTAAAGAGGAGCCGTAGGTAGGTAGTGGGCGACTGTCGACGCGACGCAGCCTGTGATGTTTGGTCGCTGCGTGTGACCGCGGCTTCAGGGTCGGGAAAATGATTTATATTGTTTGTGTAGCAGCAACTTGGGCGAGGGGGAAGCGGGCCGGTTGCTTTCTCAAGCAGATCCAGTCCACTGCAGATATGGGCGAGTATTATTATTGATCCGGCTCGGGCGGTCGGCGGTCGGCATTTCCTACCGCTCATACTCAGGGGGGAGGGGGCGCGGGCCCACTCCCGACATATTTATTGAGGCGCGCGGGAAGGGTACGATGCGGGAACGTATGGACGTAGAACTTATTATAACGCAGGCCACCTCGCGTTGCACTAACCTTTAATGAAAGACGGGGCGCGCGGGTCGGGAGACGTGACTCACTCCCTCACCCAATCCCGGCTCGTTATGATATTATATCAAGTTATATCAGCCAATAGCGAGCTGTTATGATATTGTAGGCGGGCGATAAATGCAGCTTCAGTTTTTCCTCGTAGGGCGGGCGGGCTTATAATATTTCGTTATGAATATAATAGGGTGCGAAGTTTGTTCGTTTGCTCCAATCGTAGCCCTTATCTTGGGAAATATTATTTATTATGTATAGAAGATTAGGTATTCGGAAAAATATTCATACCTAATATGCTTTCAATGCAAGTGTTGCACAAACAATAATTAAGAAAGATGCAGAACGTTTTTATTTGTTGATGTGACTTTACAATTTCGTTTACGAATATAAATTAACTGTTGCCAATTTTAAAGCTATAAACTTGTTTACAGTTATTGTGAGGTAAATTAATTGTATAAATGTATGTGTAGACTTTAATGCCGTCCTTGTTCGACAAATGAGTTGATAATAAAATGATAATAAACAAGCGCCTTTGTAACAAACTATAACAGATCGGTAATTGCTTCCACGATGCCTCCTCGCGTTATTACGCCTTTTACGACGCCGTATGGGGTGAATAAAACATTTTTACGAGCGGCCATGGCTGTTATAATACATAAAACCATGTACACTATGTATCAACACAGGTAATAAATTTTTGTAACTTAGGTGTCTTCCAACATAGATGGAAATCGCACATGCCGATTTTGTAAAGTAAACTGTTTGCAAATGAAATATAACTGCTTCGATCTGGGAATATTTTATATACTTATAATGAAATGTTTTGCTTAAATTTATATTAAAATGACCATTAAACACTTGACAAATTAAAATTCGATATAGGTAAGTACATCCTTCGGTATCTACCTGTAATTGTTTATATTAAAAAAAAAGAAACTGTTATGTGGTGGTTACTATAATTAAGTCTTCATCGTAATAAAAATAAATTATTATTATATAAATATTAAGTATTATTATTAAATTGAAGGATAGGCGATTGAACTTTGGATTAACATAATTAAATAAAGTAGTGAATTCGGGAAAGATATAAGTCCCTCGAGGCTGTGCGGGGCGGACACATGGCCCCGGTCACTCCGATAGATTACGTCATAGCGTAATGCTATCCAGAGAGGAAAACAATTATAGTAACAAAATGAATAAAGTATCAGTGACGTGTCTCGCTAGCCGTTTTATGGGAAGCGGCTTTCCTTTGTCGTCCGGCGTTCACGATACATCGATATTCGTACGTATGGATACTTATTTTTTATTTTTTACTCAGGGGACACTTTTTCGACCCTCGTCCGAGCGGCCTCTTTGAAAAGTGGACATCGGAACGCGAGGGAAGGAGCCCCCGAGGACACTGAACAGAAAATGCGTTGTAAACATTGCGACTACATTCAATTTCCCGTCATTTTTCAAACTGATAAATAATTCTGTCATCGAAGCCTCGGACAGGGGTCGCTATGAAGTGATTGTCGACGGACGGCAGCCGTAAAAAATAGCGGACGATGAGAATCGGCCTCAATTTCTTCGCTGTATGTGTGCGATAAATTTCTTTTTTATTATCAGATATCGAGGGACTACGGAATCGAATAAAGCGCTCATATTTAATTCATAAGATACCGGCCATATACTACTTACGGTATACTATTTTATTTAAGATGTTAGAAGATTACGAACGCTCTTGTTACGTACTCATGAATGGATTTCATTCTGAATACATTAAACTTTTGATGCTGTCTAGGGTAAGTAGATATTAAAATAAAATTATAAAATATGCTATAATACATACATATAAAATATTAGATAACAGTAGGTGGTGAGAAGAATTATAGCAGGTAGGTACCTACTACGAGTACCTATATTAATTTTTTGTGTTTTTTCTTACGGAATCTCACCTATGTTATGTGTATTATGATGCGAGGAGATGCAGACTTTAATCATCTATTGGTATCTGATAGCTCTGAATGTTTTACATGCAATTTATCTCCATAAATATGATAATTAGAAGGTTGATATATCGAAATATCTTATAAAGTGAATTTTCAACATTTACTATTGAATACTTCAGTCATATCTCAGTATTGAAATTAATTTAAATTTATATTCATGTCTTTCTACCACAAGTTCTCTCCAAATATTGCTCTATATTACTGTTATCTTCCTATATTTTCTATCCATTCATATTTCGACTTCATAGATCATAATATTTATATAAGACAAAACAACATTACCATTTATCACTTAGGTACATATAATAACATATTATTCAAACAGTTATTTATAAAGCGTAGGTAATAAAGTAGATCTGTATCTTAATTGAATATATGTAGAGCATAGTTATTGTGTAAATAAGTGTCGAATCGTTTTTGAGGTTGCATAAGAACGAAAATAATAGATTCTTTTTACGGGGAAAATTATTTTTTTCTTATTCATAAATACGCTTTAAATCGCTCAACTAATCATCATTGAACAGAGGTGGTGAGTGCCGTTTGACCCAAGATTGAAAATACCCTATTTTACCTACTCGGTAAAGTTGTATAGCATTGTAATGGTAAAACATATTTATAATCTATACTGTAGTAGTGTTCTTTGTTTACCTAGACGTTTAATACAAATATTTCTTCCTATAATATGTTAGTGTAGATAAAATGAGAGAGATAGAGAGATAGTGTACATTTAATTCATACCGCCCAGTACAATTACCGTATTTAACAATTCTACATTAAAACAAAAATTCTCAGAATATATTTTCCATTAAAAATTTTACTCAAATATAAAGTTTCGTTAGGATAAAATTTCAATCCGCTCGAAGATTTTAAATGTGGAAATGAATTCAATTAAGGAAACAATATATCAAGGAGCATTTTAGCGTCGGGCATTTCACTTAAATTGTTAAATTTATTATGGCCGGGTTTATATCAGGACTCAGGAGTGTCCGGCAGATGTGTTCAATACACTTTTGCAAGCAAGAACGCGGGCAGGGGTCACTCGCAGTATTAAATAACTCTCCGACAGCTAAATGAGGAGGGGACGGTAATGTCCAGTGTAGCTATTCCGAATTATATTAGGTTAACAAAAGATCTCCAGTCCACGTTGTGTTCTTTAATATTTTAATGGTAACGCACTTTGAGTAAAATAGTATATGCATATAGAAGAACAAATGAGGTAGGTGCAGATGAAAAATAATAATTATCTAGGTTCATCTTTTGAAAATTAATAAGAATGTAGGTATGTAGACAGCATTTGCATTTTATTTTGTCATTACAGAAAAGCCGTAAAATAACTTTACAAACTTTAAAGTACGTACCACACCCCGGACACTCCATACAAAATGATCGTTTTGACAGTCACACTGTAGAGACTGCAAATGTGTGTGTTAACGCTTTATGGTTGGCACATTTGTGACTAGCGTAAAAAAAAATTCGCGTTTTTCTGATGAAATACATCCGTAAACAGCACAATATATATAATCCGTAAACAGAAAAATATGGCCCATTTTATGTCTGATCGCGCGGGGGTGAGGTAAGTTTAATTTTGGCGGGAGGCGGAGAGTGTCCGTTCTGTAGCGTTTAGCTACTATTATGTATTCTGTGGTACGTACGTAAGTAGTCATGTCTATGTAAATCCCATTTGAAGGTTAAATGTTGGTAAGTAATCCATACTAATATTATAAATGCGAAAGTAACTCTGTCTGTCTGTCTGTTACTCAATCACGCCAAACTACTGAACCAATTTTCATGAAATTTGGTATGGAGATATTTTGATACCCGAGAAAGGTCATAGGCTACTTTTTATCTCGGGAAAATGACGCAAACCCGGAAATCCCACGGGAACGAGAACTATGCGGGTTTTTCTTTGACTGCGCGGGCGAAACCGCGGCCGGAAACCTAGTTAAATAATCTTCTATGTGCTGATTCTAGAAAGATACATTTTTTTTCAACAGTTACTCTCTGGTGGGCTTATATGTAGAGCCCACTCTACCGCCTCCACCATTGAAGACTCTACGTCGACGTCGAAAGTCAAGACGTTTCAATTGTTTTCACTAGATGGCAGTTTTAATTATTATCAATTATTCATGATTTCTTTTTATCAGCTTACTCAATAAAATAATATACTACATATTATTTTTACAATCCATATTAATAATAATAATTGATTAAATAACAATTATGTGTTCATTGACTCCTCTTTAATTAAAAAAAATAATGTATTGTGAATTTTGTTTGTAATATGTATTCTTATAACATAAAAGTTAAACTATAGTCGTTATTAGAGCAGCTGTAGGATTTTAAATTAGCGACAAGTGCTAGTGTTTTATGCAGAACCCTGCTAATCATATAGGTTCATACATATAAGCCGAAAATAACAAGAGATTTCTCGTAAATCCATGCGGCAATTGCAACGAACACGCCTGATAGGAACTCAGTTTATATTTTATTCATACATTGTATTGTTGGAATATCAATTGCCTCGCCCGGCGGTAGGTAAAGGGTACATTTCCAATCCGCACGGGATTCACTTAGATTTGAAGGAAAATAGATTTCGATTTCCAAAGCTGCGACAAAGCAATCCGATATATTTTTCAGACAGATATTGCTAGCGATTTCTTTTGAGCTTTGAAATATAAGGGAAGAAATCTAAGAAAATTTCTTTTATTTTGTTTGCGATTTTGTAGCTTAGCGTGTTGCAATAGTGAACGTTATAGGTTACGTTACTATTGTAAGCTTTTGGTTGTAATGTTTTACTAGAGAAAGTATGCCTTAATCCATATAATATAATCCGCAAAATGTTTATAAAATCTTCCGTTATTCTAAAATTTTCAATTCAATGATTCACATGAATGAGTACTAAACACTCTTTAATTACTTTTGCTGATTGATGGAATTGTTAGACACCCCGAATGTCGCCTGTTCAAGTTCCACCGTTGTTAAAACTGATATATTAACATACGAGTTTACTGAATCCACTTGCTTTACAAACTTGATTGAAAAAAAAAATGCGTAAAAAAAAAAAGTGATTTACACTTTTGAATTCAAATTCAAATCGATTGATTTGAGTGTGTATATAAATATTAAAAAATAAGAAATAATAATAGATAAATATATCTATATGTTTCTGAAAATAACAATGGTATATTCATAACTAGCTTTCCGCCCGCGGCTTCGCCCGCTTTGTCTAAAACCTATTAATAAGCGCCTTTTGCTTGCTTTATATTATGTGTTGTGTGCTTTTGCATTTGTATTTATTTATAAGCAATAAAGAATTTTCATTTCATTTCATTCATTCATTTCATTTTCAAATAATTATATAAGACCTTCCTTATCTAGTAAAGAAAACCGCATCAAAATCCGTTGCGTAGTTTTAAAGATTTAAGCATACATAGGGACATAGGGGCAGAGAAAGCGACTTTGTTTTTTACTATGTAGTAATACAGTACAGCTACCTAAATTAAAAAAGTAATTCGACAAATATAAATATAACTGGTCTACGTCACTTCCAGTCGGAGATGGGTTATTTCCTGTTTTTTAATTTTCGAGCCAGACAATACATTGAAGGAAAACGTAAAGGAAAACATTAAAAGGGGAGACACCGACCCCTTTCGGAGGTGATTAATTTATAATTGTCTTTGCGCTGGAAAACATTTTTATTTGGGAAATAATAAAAGTTCCATTCATTTAAGTGGGATGTTCAGTTAATTATTGTTCGTAATGTAAAGATTAAAATAGACATAAATTTTCTTTTTTATCAATGTTTTCAATGTTTGATGAACAGAGTTTTTATATTCTTATTGGTAATGTTTAGGTTAGTTAATATTGTCATTATAATAGATTTTTATTTCATCGAATAGCCGTAGCACACAGAAAGTCATGTGTTCAGCAGTTCTATTTTTCAATAAAATGGGCGATTCCTTTTAGCCAGACATTCAAAACATTGCAAGGATTTGATATAAGTTATGTACCGAACCCGTAAAAGTATCACTTGTGCAATATAAAAGTTAACGACACAAGAAAACGCGTTTTCCACAACATTAAAGATAACAACAATACGGGGGCGAGTGTAGAGCCTCCCGCGAGGGTGGCGGGCGGGGGTCGAGAAAAATTCAATATTAATATGAAGGAGGTGCGAGAGAGATGCTTTAGCTTTCTCGCTTTCGCGGCCAATGGCGACCCGCGCTGCCTCCACGATATGATGAATTTATGGATGTAATAAAAGCGAGGTGCGCGATTGGAGGAGCGGTCAGGGTACAGCATATTTTCTTTATTTTCATAATTCGAATATGAGCCTTAAGTCGTGGCGGGTTCTTATGTGTTTCATACGATGTAAGATTCAGTACATATTGTGACATCTTCGTAGACGAAATCGAATAGCAAGTAACATTAAGATTCAAGGAGGTTAGCGGTAAGGGCAGTAGAGGCACTCGTACAAAGGATCGTATCGTTGAGTTGATTGAGGCGTAAACGACGCTGGACCGCCGATTGAAGTTTCTTTCTTGATTTGCTGTTCGAGTGCCCGAAAAGGATGCTCTTATTTACATGAGTTAGGTTTTGGAAATTGTCTTCGATTTTATTTGAACAATACGGTAAATACTTTTGTTTCTATAGAAAATAAAGTAAATTATTTCGATCAATGATAAAAAAATGTAGCTCTTTATTCTACCAAAAACCTTTTTGATTTAATAATTAAAATGATAACTATTGATTGCGTTCCTTGGTATTTAGTAATAAGTATTACTCAAACTAACGGTTATTGTTTAGTTCACTCATAGACAAAACTGTTTGTATTATTTGCTATTTATTGAAGAAATAGCTGTACTGAAGGGAATTGATACCGTCAATATAATGCTCAGATAGAAAAGTGTTCAAAAGGCAATCCTGACAGCGGCAAAGGTAACGCAGACAAAATAAATAGGAGGGCGGTAGAGTGCGGTGGAGCAGCGACTCGGAAGTATTGGGGATCTTCTGTGAGCGCAGTTTTGAAGTCCAATTATATAGGAGGTGATTCAGGTATTGTCAGTGACAGTGCCATCCGCTCGTCTAGTTCATTTGGTGTTCGATATCACGCTACATTTCATCGGTGATGTATTTAGAGCGTTTGATTCGAAATTGTTATGCGAGACACGATGTTATTTTTATTTTGAACCAATTAACTGTATTGTGCACTGTCGGTACAAAGGTAGTTGAAAAATGTGGATTGCTTGCGTTTTGACAGTAAATTTACAAAATTATAGTACGAACTTAGATCATGGACCTAGGAATTTTATAATACTGGTTAGTATATATTCCTCGCAATTTTATCCATGGAGGAAACCGCGGGCAAAATCAAGTATTTCTATAGCTCATGTGATGTATTACATAATATTGTAGAGTTTTATCCAAACCCGTCCAGAGCTTTGTTTGCAAAAAAGTAACAAACGTACATCCATTCATACTCACAAACTTTCGCATTAATATTATTAAGTAACAAGTTTAATAATACCTTATAATTATTCATTATCCTTAAATGTCTTATCTAGGTAATTATCAACATCCACAAAGTACCTACATACCTACACAATTGAGTTTTGTATAACATGCTTCAGCAGATGATAAATATAATTTTTAGAAACCCTTATAGACATAGCAGACTTTAAAAGTTATGTGACGTTAAGGATAGATAAATAGGCAACTGGCAAAAGTGACTACTTTTCCAGTACAGCAGTACAAAGCAGAAGTTTTCCCACAGCGAGATTCTTTTTCTTTGTTTGCTGTATTTATTGTAAATCTACTCATACCGCCCGCCGCCCGTTAAAAGTATTCGAACATAACTTTTGGCTCGAGCACCTACGAGTATGTAACGGTGGTGGCTAACATTCTCAGGAAATTAATGTGAAATACTTACAGTTTTGGTTTAAAATGTTTTTATATTTATTGCTTTTGTACTAAAGCGATGCTGTAAAAGTTCACATACCTACTAATAGGTGTAAACTGTTTTATAATAAGTAAATAAAAGTAATCGAAGATGTGAATAATTATACATATCTATTAATATAAATTTATCACAGATTTATATATACCAAATCATAATTTAAGTAGTGTAAAAATGTAATATCTTCAATCTTGATCATTTCTTGATCTAAAGACAATAAAACCTAGGTTCTATTAAATAGTTATACCTAAGTTATAACCAATGAAAACACATTTATTACATGCGGATAAGCTATGAATTACCTACCTTTTAATTAACAAAACAATTTTCATCCCATCGATACTGGATGAGTTGAGTTGAGATAACCTCCACAAAAATACGAAAACATTCCATAGAGACAATTGCTACGAGTTAAAAATATTTACACACCAATTTTGCTGGGAAAAATTGCAGAGAAATAGTAAACTATAGCGTCAGGAGAGCAGTACGTTCTCGTTAATATGATTTGCTCACAACGGCTCCGTACGTCTCTCTGTTCGTGACATTTCCACCAACTTAATAAACCAGCTTGTTTCACTTATTTTTAACGAAATTCCTGAAGCAAGACAGGTGGAAAATGTTTGCTATGTTGTCTTTTGTTAAAAAAAGATCGTCATGTGTTGGAATGGTGGCAGAGATGGTTACAGCAATATTAGCTTAAACTTTTGTAATTGCTTTTTCATTTTAGTTAGGTGGATGTCACCCCAATAAAGATAAATCTAGTACCTGAAGATGAATGCGTTAAAATGCATATACAATACTTAATCGATGATGATAACTTATTTATCATTTTACATTCTGTGATTAAAAAGTTAATATAAAATAACATGATTCTATCTTTGAATTACTGGTTACGTAACTATTATTGTATACATATCTAATTTATTTATTTGTTAAAAATATTTAAATATTAACCGATCACCATGCTTGGTGCGTCCTATACAAAACTAAAGTTATATATAGTTTACGAAAGGACCTTCCAAGAAGGCTCTAGCTAGCCGTAAGAGAATATTCAGTTACGTAGTTTCAAGCATTATTATCATGTAAATTCATTTAATGAACGCATTCCTTGTTCCACCATAATATATTTCATTACTTATAGGTACCTAATCCCGCTGCAGGGACATATCTTAAAATTATTGGTTGCTTATCTTATCTTACTTAAGTAAAATTTAAATATCCTTTTTATTAATAAGGAGTAATAGAATAATATTAACATAATTCGTGATTAATTTATAAAACTCTTCTTCCATTGAAAAAAAGCAGTTAAGTTGTTATAACAACTTAACTGCTTTTTTTAATTATATAAATATAATTAAACTGCTTTTTATTAATAGTTACAACTAATTCATCGTACCTACGGAAATATTATTTGTACAAAACCAGAATCTACAGTACCTAGGTAGTGGTAACGCTGTTTTCATGAATTGTAAAAAATATTTTTTCAAAATTTAAATTTCATATCGATTACAAAAATTCAAATTTTAAACTCTACATCACTTTCATTATTCATTCGAGTTCTTATGCAACTTATATTGCACGCCTCATAAGCGAAGCGTTGAGGTGGGTACTACTGTCACTTCGCGCAAAACATCTGATTTTTCAAACTTAAAATGTCTTTATGTATCATACATTGCACTTGTAAGATAATACATACACACACATATTAAGAAAAAACACTATTTTTAACATTCATGATATTTTTGATGTCATTTTTGTTATTTAAACTAGTTAAAAAACAGTTTAAAAAAGTTCTGTCTTGGACGTCCGTGTGTCTGTATGTGCGGAGGATTTTCTTGTTAACACGATAGCGACCGAAATACTTTACTAATCGAGTCTTTTTTTTTCTCTTACGCTTGAGTATGCTCAGGAATAGAACCCTTTCATTTTTCAGGGTCTGATTCGATGTGGTTTAATTGTTATTAAATAAACAAAAATAATAATTAATAAATAATTATTAAAAAAAAATTATGAGGCGTGCACTTTTGGATTTTCCAAACTATTTTTATTTTTTGGGATTATAAATGTAATGTCATAAGGAAGTATTTTTGCAAACTAACAAAACTCATTGGAAATCTATAGAATTTATTTACTATTGCTGTATACAGATTGTAGGTATTTCTTAACAACAAAACATAGCTTTTAGTCATAAATATATTACAAAATAAAACAAAATTCCATTAACGTCCGATGCGGCGTAGGAAGTACTACAGAAGACGTGTAGTGGGCAGAGGGGGTGGTCAGTCTTGAAGGTGCGGGGACCACCCGCCGGGACTCTGGATATAGCCAAAGAGATTTTCATAATATAACGTATTATTTTACGACACTACGACATATAACTTCGATATTAAATACACGGTTGAGAACAGTTCATCTAGAAATTTCAGATTAGAAATGACGCTATTTAAAGAATTTTCATGACGTAGAACGTAAAATGCCACCAATGCTAAAAGAAAACGTTACGATCTCCTACAATATTATTCTATCACACGCACACACGAGCACGGCACTCCTCGGCGCGCACACATAGCGCTGGTATTATACGACCGGCCACCACTCTACTATGTCAATACAATACGCTCTATTCAGCTGGACTTAGATTATTTAGAAAGCACTTGTAACGCTCATATAAGAAGCGCCACGGAAGACGTATTCGACGTCACAATGGCCGGTACGTGTCGGCCGGCGTTAAGGCGGGATACGGCGAGGAAGATTACGATCCTAAAAAAACAGCGTCCAGTCGAGTATTTATCTCTCTAATATTCTTTCAACCGTCTCTTAAGTATTCTTATTGATATTGAATTACACAAAGTTATTTAGATTTAACTTTATACACAATCAAATCTAAATCTGGTTGATAAAGTAGAATTGTTAACGATTATTATGAATTATTTGTGAACAATTTGTTTATTTTGCTAAGTCAAATTAATACAAGAAATTTGTTTTAAGACCATAAAATGTGCTACGTTATATTAGTTTTTTGTACAATTGCATATTTTGCTAAAGCAAATTAATAATATTTTCATAGATTATAAATCATGCTACATTACGATAATATTATAAATACATGCATTAGAGATTTTCGTAGAGCCAAATGCATTAAACATGACAGGGAAAGACCATCACAGTCATATCGGCTACGGGAGGCGTGAGAGAGCGCGTTCGGCCCCGGATTATCTACGCGACCACGTAGCCCTTTGAGCTGCTACGCGCGTAGTAGTATTAAGATTAAAATCTAAATGTATGTCCTTAATCTATATGGAAATATTTTTGGGGAAATAACAGTTAGGTCCGTTTGTTTATCTAATAAAATGAGGTGATTCTGAAAACTAGACAAATATTTTTACGTAGCTTTAAATAAATTACGTGCATTTGAAATGAGGTAGGTAATTATCGTAAAGAGAGTCCGTGTGGGTTCCATAAGTTAAGCGAAACGTTCAATAGCGGATAGTTTTCAACTAAATCTTATCGCAACTTTAAGCTATAAAATTAATGGCCCTTTAAATTAATAAGTGTCAAAGTGGCTGAGACACTGCTCACATACGTCAGAAGGCTGTATGCGAGAGGCAGAGTCTCGTGTGTGAGTACTTTCATAAATCTGTTCGGAGATATATGAGAGCGCAATTTCCGGTATCCGGCCATTAGCGCCGAGCTTTTATAAGCTTAAAGCTTAGGTTAAAGATTTTCTGGGTAGTTTAATGCGAATCTTGTAATAGGTACGATAAATTTTCTATAAAGTATGTGATTGCATATTAGAAGTCGATTTGGGAGCTCTTAATGTGTATAATTTGGCCTAATGTCTGTTTGACTTGCCTTAGTTGATTTTGGTCGGCAGTATCAACACGTTTTATTATATGGACACTAATGTATTAAATAAGTGTTATTGGTCTAAGAAATCAATGATAAATTTAAACAGTAACTTTCCCTATCAATACAAGAAAGCTAGAAAGTAAATATAGTGTAAATATATTATGAAATCAAAATGTATCTTTATCAAAAAAACAATGATCAAAATAAAACGTGTATGAATATTCGCGTGTCCGTAACAATAAGTACATTGATATTCGTATAGTTTAATATTAACGCTTTAATAATTGATAAAGTAATTGTAAAAATTAGAAACATTAGTTCCGGCTGTCGTGAATGCAATCACTATGACAGCGAGTCGCAGCTGCACCGCCCGTCGCCCGTCCGCTGTCGCGTGGTGCTCAATAATGCAACAATGCGTCCATTGTATCGTTCCATTTCTTCCTACAAAAAATATGTTAAGTGACTATCAACTGTGACGACAAACGTATCTTTCATCTGCACTATTTTCTAATTTATTTAATTAAAAACTGATTCCATTCGTATTGTGTGTTTATAATAACGTCGTCAAATATGTTACAATTAATAACTTTTTCACGCAGTGCCGTGCAATTAACTGATTTTTATTAAGTCAGTAAACTCATACAATGCTCGAAAGTGATTTTAAAATGAATAGTATTTTATATCTGTCACGATGAAATCTTTTTTCAATTAAGGCAACAATCTTCATAAATCAATTTCCCCCCGAATTGAATGTCAATAAGTAGGGTCGGTCGTTAAATGACACGCTGTAAAATAAAACTTTCCGGAGGGCGCAAAGTTCTGAGCAAAAAAGAATATTTACATTAATTCTCTTCATTATGTTTTAAAGAATAATCATGGGCACCGTTTCCTATTCCACTCTCTCGAATGAGTTTTTATTTGAATATTTTTTCACCGTCTCTGGAGTTCGTCTTTGCGCTACAAAAGGAAGTTTTTATTAGCATCTTAATGATTTTACGGCAAGTCCCCGGTTACAACAGCCTTTATGTTGTCAGATTTTCTTAAGCATTTTGTAGACTTTTTTTTGCATCTTACATTATTAAAGTTTTCATTCCGTCGCTTAATGAAGCTCATTTCTTTTGTTCGTCCGAGCCTTGATTGCCTTTGTTTTGCATAAATGCAAGATTTCTATTGATTTCTTCTAGTAAATCGAGTAAGTTAGAAATCTAAGAGTTTGTTTTTTAGAAAATGACTATTGTTTTGATTTTGATATAAGTGTTATCTTCAACAAAAAGTTAAACAAGTAGAACTATTGTCTCGACCATATATGCAATCATTTATTAAGAAAATGTTAGAACTACGTGTAGGTACCTACTACTATAAATGTACCTATGGTATTGCTAATTTTATGAAGTTTCAAAAAAAATTATGTAGTATAGACATAATTAATTTTTCAATGTATTTGTTGGATATAATTCGCATAGAGGTTGTTTAAGGCAGATTTGTACAGAATCAGTAGATATCAACCCTCACTCTGCCATTAACTGCTTTTCCGGGTCTGCTTACGCACCACAAAATAATAATTGTCCGGAAAATCGTTGGAGCTGTATGTAATGTTATGAGAGGAAGGCCGTCGTTTCTCTCCGCTCGCAATTGAGTCCGAGATCTTGCTTTCTTTTTAATTTCCCTACGGTCTACTAATGAGCTCCCTGTGGGGGCTCCGCGCCGTTATCTATGATATTCTTGAGGTTGATGCTTATTGTGCGTGTCACTACTGACTTCCTTTTTTATTATCCTCTCGAACACAATTCAGCGGTCGCCTAAATGAGTTCTTCTCATTTGCCTTGCTCTTTTTATTTCTCATGGCGGCAGTTTGTCTTGTGTCAGGGCTTTATTTCTTTTAATTTAATCATTACGACCGAGAAATTGCGTATTTAAATAAATTTGACGTTGTAGATAAATGTGCCTACGCAACTTCTTGCATTTAATGCGTTGTTGTATAAAGTTTTAAAAAAAATGAGTAATTTTGTGTTCATTCGAATAGAGAGAAAATAAAATTAGCTCAGCTGCTATATAAGTTTTAATGCGAGACAAATGACACAACTCCGCCCATGTTTATCTATTAAAATGAGGGATTATTGTCAGCTTGAACGTTCACTAAATAAGCCGGAGTTATTTTCACTGGATTGTGCAATATTGTCACAATCCTTATAGTGGGGCAATTAGAGACGTGTTGTGCGTGTCGGCCACGTGTATAGGAAGCTAGTTCTGGGGGAACCGAGGCCGGCGCACGCGACTCGGCCACATTACTCTTAATATTATCCAATGTTTATACTAGGCACGCAACGAGTATTAGCCCGTGACAGCGATATGTTTTAACAGATACCCCATTTATGATTTCTTCTTGTAAGGATGAGTGTTTACTTTTGTGTGTGAAAGTGTAGGTCAGTGAGTATAGTTAAATCGAAAATCTTTTCCATAATAGAAACAATTTTTGCTTGCTACCGTTAAATTGTAGCAAGGTATAATTTTTGAAACTTCGCTTTACTTTAAAGAGGAACGTAATCTTTTATATATTTTTATACGGAGTTCATCTTTTCATATTGTATGATACGAAGTGTATACAAAAGCCTGACACTCTGAATTGTAAAGCTCTAAATGGATTAACGTAGAAATTCGAGATGTAATAAATGGAATGCAACATAAATGTTCGGGTATCGAGCAAATCTCCATTGAGGAATTCACTTCATTTAAATATCGCATTTTTCTTGAAGATTATACCGTACGACAGCTATAAAAGAAAACAGGAGGCCCGCCCCTCGATAATGCGACGGGCTCGAGGAATTTTTATTTCGTTCAAATCTCTCTTGACATAGGTATATTTTTGCAAGATCGCCTTCAGATTTTAATACCTGATTTTATTTAAATTCGTTTAGGCGGTGTGGGCGGCTGCACCCCAAGACATTTATCGCGACTGAAGCCGTGCTTGCATTTTTAAGCAGGAACGTATTCAGAGTTGTCTGTTGTATCTATGTTATTTTTAATGCGTTTGGTGCCATCGATATTTATTAAATATATGTATAATTTAATAGTTTGGGATACAATTCTTATACCTATCTATTCGATAATTATATATTTGTGATATTTACTCAGATGTAGATAACACCAATACGAATTTCTCGATGGCGAAAATATTTTGTACGAAGTGCTACGAAATTCTAAGACTTTTTATATCTTTCTAGCAAATCATTCACTTAGTACGACGTATTACTATTATAGCTCGTCTCCCCTGCCCCTCTGAAGATGAAGCCCTACGCTGCGGTGATCATTCTTCATTTGTCTTTTCGGCTCTAAAGGTTCGTCTGACCGACGCAATGATAAATCGATCATTATATTACCATTCCAAATATTTTATTATTTACTTTGCAATTTTTGATACTCCACAAAACACACTGAAAAATGACTATAATTATTCATCATGTTTCCACTTCTTCCATCTCAATGAATTTCACCGACAAAATTTTCCTTCCCATTTATTTCCATCGTGTAAGATCTTTTCGTATGAGGCGAGTTCTGTGTTAATATATGTGCCCGGAATACCGTGGTCATATATTACGCCGACCTCTGCCGGACCGGACATAACAATCCTCGATTTGCTATAATATTGGTCTTGTGTCCCTCTCCGAGCGAGCGGTCAGCCTGTTGGAGGAAGCGAGGCAAGGAGCGGCGGCGGAAAACGCGGGGTGGCGGTGTACGTGCCGCGTATAATAAGCATTTCATGCACGGGGTGCGGGCGCGGGGATATGTAGGTACCATTTTCCGTAAGTCGTGTACCTAACCGGACCGTACATTATGGGCCGAGGGTCAGCGCCTCGTCGACTATCTCTGTCGCGCTCGTAGAACCTTCCGAGAATATTTCATGTGATATATCGTGGAGAACGTAACAATTTTTATTAGAAACATTTTGTTTCCTCTTAGTTTCATGTGGTATTTTTCAAAGGGAATTGTTTAGAAATGTAATAAAACTCATGTTTCGGACGTGGCGTAGGTTAAATTAAACATTTGTTTTGCAAATATAGGTTGTTTTAATAGCGGTCCCTGAATTTATCTCTATCTATAGTTTATATACGATGAGCCCATAAAACGGAACAATAAAAACCCAAAACAGCAATAAATTTGAGGCAATAGACGAAAAGGTTGGTGAGCGTCTTATCAATTCCCGCCACGCAAAGAACAAATCGAATAATATAAAACTTATGAATCAGCTTTATTTTACACTGTAATAAAACGTCGTAATATAAACAGATAACGTCCCAACAAAAACATTAATTTATTGAAGATGAAAATAAGTATGTTTACAAGTAATCAACACTTAGTGGACAGTTGTAGGAGGGTCGAAGGTAGGTAAAACAAATAATAAACAAGTCCAGTGTGTCGTCCGAAGAGGGTTCTCCTAAAGGACAAGGAAATGCGGCTTTGTAGACGCCACAATAGTTCTTTATGCATAAGTAATGCCGTCTAATTGAAACTGAATTAAGACGGTGACCAGTGCCCCGTAATTTGTATTAAAAGCCCATCTTAACAATGCTTAGCTGTCAAACAGTGGTTGGTTAGATTTTCCCGCAATCTTGAAGGAACAGAAGGAAATCGCAAATAAAACACAGTTGTTAATAATTCCGGATTGCGGTCCGGTGCACTTACGACGCCGATTCATTATCGTTACCGTCTTGGCCGACGGAGATATACGGTATAGCTCACTGATTGACCCTACGTTAAAATTACATACTAATTGTGCGAGAGTCGAGGAATTGCTTTCCTTTGTTTTTATTATTCTTACTACATTAAAAAAGTAGCATGAGGCATTGAAGTCACAGTTCAATATCAGTTGAAACGAGGTTGAAACTTAGTATTGTCTCTTTAAAAATATTTCAACACTTTTTGTTTGATACAAACCAATTAATAATACCGAAATTTTCATTGACAAATCCGTTAGTTGGTATACATTATTAAACATTCTGTGGCTACGGACTTAAATTAAGTTTACCTTCGTATCTATGTGAGTAGTTGGGAAGATTTAATAGTTTCTTTGATTCGTTAGTTAATTTTAAAGGGGCTCCGGGCAAGTGTCGCAGCGGTCGCCGGAGGGTCGAATAAATATGTCCCAAAGAGTTAAGTGCGAGAGAAGTGTGGAGCGGAGACCGCGTCCGACGTTTGCTCTTCTACTAGTGTTGTTGCACCACTTATTACACACAAAGTTCCGTTAAAGTTTTCTCCGACACTCGAGTGAGTTTAATTTACTCGATAGTGTAAATAAAGCAGGCGGTGTGGGAAGTTTTGCGACGGTATAGCCTCTGGGCCCCGACGCCGTGCGGTCGAGTGATAATAACGTGCCTTCGTCCGTGACTTCCTTATTAATCGAGAACGACAAATTTTAACGACAAGAATTAATGAATCTCGTTACATGGGTTAATCCCTCGCTCGTAAAGCGTGTGCTCGGCAGTTAAGGTGTTCGGGGCGGGTGGATGCCACACACCTTCCTACCTCGCTGCCTCTTTTATCTTGTCACCTTACCTATTATTACGGGCTATTAATACTTAAATTGTTTCAGCTAATACGGTTTTTATGTCGAGCTATATCCAATACATTTTAAAGTGTCTTTTTTAAGAAGCGTCAAGGTTCTTTTTATATTTGATTGTAATGAGCAAACTTGCAAAATTTGTTATGTTAGAGGTGATCATAGTATTTTGATATCTAATCTATCTACTAAATGCTTCATATTGAGAAATATATTAAGAACATATTTCTTCAAAATTTATTTGATATTTTTATATTCTTCAAAACTTCAAACTTTTCGATATTACCTACTAACGTAATCATGGTTACAACTGAGCCGTACGTCGGTAAGATGAAACGTGTGCAAAAGGCGAGTTGACTGAGGGACTCAGATATGTCGTCCGGTTAACGAGCATGCGAATGGAACTTTATTGTAATTGCTTTTTGTAAGATCGAAATGGGGTCATTACAGACCGTTCTAATAGCGTCGCCCTTCATTGTATGAAAGTTCTAACCAATGCAATGTATGTAAGTAAATCTAATGAAAATAATAATTATGTAGAAGTACTGAAAGTTCATGTTGAGAAAAATGAATTTAGACAGAACTATGGAACGTTTCAAAAGAATATACATATATACGATATGATATACCTACGATAGTTACATTTATTTTTCGAAACCAAACCATTCACATCACCTCAATTCAGAACAAAGAGACGCATAGATAAAATTTCAATTAGGAGCAAATGAAACGTTGTTATTGAATTGTATCAGCGCGGATAATGCGTGTGTATTCATCAGGTGAAGAGGCGTGCGCCACATTAGGGCGCTGCGGCCTCAAAGCCAGAAGACTGATTATGTCTATCCGCAATTTCTCTCCGGCCCTATTCGCGCGAGCTAAAACTAGCGAGTTTTCCACCACGCTATTAAGCGGTCGCTTTTACATTTGTCCTTATAATGGAAACGTACTACTAATTAATTTGAAGCGAAACTCATTTATGTCGAAATGCGTGTCTATTAAGCGATGATTGCAGAATGTCTATTTAATCTTTTAACACGTTCGCTGCGGCACAGATATATCTGTACTTTCCATTACTGCGTTACGGGTCGTTTTAAACCTTGTCCTATACCAGAGATTGTGGCGGCACGAGGCATATTAAACCCCACCGCCCGTAGGAGACCAAAATCCTTTTTTTGGCGCCAAATAAGACAAAGTGTGCGGCTTTTGTCGTGATTATTATTAACAATGAGTTCATTAACCTAAATCTACCGCCGCCCGTGGTTAGATTAGTTAGTTTAGATTCTATGGGTAAAATAAAATGTGGGGTCTGATGTACCCCATACCGCACTGAACAATAGCAGTTTTTCATATAATTTAGTGATGGGAAAAGAAATATCGATTTTATTTAATTGTATTTATTTATCAAACTTATGGATGTTTTTTTATTAAAACAGGCCAAACCAGAATATTGTTTGCAACCAGTGCATTCTGTGAGAATTTCCTTTACTTTTTTGTCGGCCTTACGACTTGTTAAGAAGGTGCGGAGTTTTTCGTAACATCCTACACATCTCCTATTCTTTGATCCCTTTAAGAGATGATGTGCCTTGTTTGTTGGCTTGTTGACTTAGGCAAGAGTTAAATTTTGATGAGCCATACACCGATTGCCGGGTGTTTTGGATTTGCCGCTAGTTGATTCAATGAACAAACACACTAATAGTAATCATGATTATCAACCTATTTGTAGAAAGTTAATCAACATGTCACATTCACGTTTCTATTAACGATATTTATTATAACGAGTAGTTAGGATGTTTGAAAATTACCTGTATCCACATTCAGGTCCTTCTTTGTAAAAGCTTCAATAAGTTGTTCCACAAATAGTCTCGAATGCGTTGCACAACACTAACCGCGTGAAGCTAGCTTAAGGTGCGGTACGAGGTGCGCGGTGGTACGAGGTGTTCGCAACCTCGTTCCGCACTGTGTTAGAATTTTTATTTGTTCAGTGCGGCACGAGGTCTAAGAAACCCGGTATTAAGGTCGGTATACCATTGAACTAGGAATCAATAGCACATCTCAGATATATAGATATCACTTTCCTACACTGAACCAGATGGAAGTTATGCCTCCCGCACGACAGAGAAGTTTAAGTTTTTTCCTACCGCTATAACGACGAGACACGGACAGGGTGTTTCAAGCCCTGTTTCGCAGCGAACGTGTTAAATGCGATGTCCTTACGGATCGATTTTGATATCTTCCGGCGAGCAGTTAGCGAACGTAGAAAATTATACGTGGTCCAGTTACATGCCCTCACCCCATTAAGTAAAGGCGAGCTCATTCTCGGCAAGACTAATCAAATAACAGTCTCCCCATCGCCGTCCTCCCCCCTCTCCTCGCGGCTAGTGGTCATCTCTCTTATCGATTGTGGTGGAATTCGTGCACAGAATGCGATATTTCCCAGCGCTCTACACACTCTTCGAGACAATGAAATGAGATTAATGTACACGTATATCCGAGCAAAACTTCAATTGCGTTAATATTATTAGACAGCGCTGCGATGCTGTTTAAAAATGTTGCTTTATATGTAGATAGATGGTAACAATTGCAAAGATTAGTTAGCTGGTTGCATGCGCCTAACGTAAACTAATCTACATTGCTTGTAACCGCATCCATTGAGCCGGTGCATCAGGCGTTGTTTGAAGTAGATTTGCACTGTGTATTTTCAAAATAGTAACGACATGAATAGCGTTAGCACAGTTAGGATCACTTTGTAGTTTCAATTGGTGTTATAAAGAGTAAATGCATAAGTCTGAATAGTGTTTCAAAATTGAATAATTATAAGTCAATATCGTAATCGAATTAAAATAAAATTATTTAAGCATTCTGTGGTTAAATGGTATTATTATTTGCGTGGTAGTATAATTTGTTAAGTAAGCCTCATTAATTGCTTCTTTTGTTCTGATTGAATATTTTAATACCCTTTTGTCATAATAGGAACGTATGTCTACATGTGAATACATAATAATTACAAAATTCATTTATAGGCACAAGGTAATACCGAGTGGTCAACTCTAGCATACAATCCGTATATACGAGGATGTCGCTTCACTGGTCTGTGAAAATGATTTTGATTTGACCCTTTGGAGGGTGCTTTTACCGCAAAATTACATTTCCATCTGTGACGATTCGCTGTAGTTTTACTTTATTTATATTGGAGATATGGCAGTTTCAATGAATGAAAATATATCGTCCATATTGTTTTAATAATTAACTTTTGCTATAGTTTTAAAAATTCAATCGATTTATATTTTTATATAATATTTATTCACTTCACTTATTTACCTAGTAATGATGTCTAGGAGAAGGCAAAGCTAAAATAATAAAATTAACTGTTAACAATTTTAATATGATTGTTAATATAATTTTTTTGCATTGCATTTAATATAAATTTCAAATTATGTATATAAAAAAAAGCTTAAAAAGTTATTTGAGATTATTCAAGAGTTACGTTTAACATTTCATCTACCATAATTATTACAATACTTCCTTGTAATTCGTATAAAGCTGTTTATTACGTCACAATTCCATAATTAAATTCAGCGAAATTCTATTTTTATTTTGTAATTTGTACTCATCATTACTCCGAGCGTGGGGGTTCTCATCCGCAAATGTGTCTGAGATAATTTTATTCGCGGAGTATATCGCCTTACTGTTGATATATTCAACAGAATATTCCCATATGCGCGTAATTCTGTGGAATGGCAAAAAAGGTCTGTTTGAGGGGTGAAATATGTAAATTTATTGTCTTGGGCGGCTCCCGTCGGTAGCGGCGCCCCCGTCATACGCCGACACGTAGGATAAAGGAAATGTTAATGCGCGCCAATTTATGTGCTTTCTATGATTTTGCTGAGTCGAACCGCTTTCCCTTTATAGCTTAGCGGAGAGAACATTTTGTTTATAAATCGAAGCGTTTTAATATGTTTACTCGTTTACCTCGTTTGTTACATGCTTTCGTGTGTATGTCGAACTTTTCTACACGTGCGTAGCTGTATTGTATATTTAACAATTCAATTCAAACTCTCTATCCTTAATTAAAATAAATTATATTATTGAAAAATGAAAAAAACAAAGACAAAACAATAAGCTATAATTAATAAGAACATCAGAGCTATAAGTAATAAATCTAGTGAGCACGGACCGTTAACAAGACCGTCAAATACCCAATCTGCACCCCTCGCGATTTGCTGTGACTAATTCACAAAGGCCAAATGTGACATAATACCGGCATAATTCAATGTTTTGCTCACCATATTGTATTTTATTTATGAGTTATGCTCTGTTGATTATCATGCCACCCTTTCTATGCTACTAGTGGCGTAGTGTCATCCCTTTCTTTGTGGATATTGCTAGGGTGTTGTTTTATCACGGCTGCATAAACGTTTTGTTAAATATTGCGTTCGCGGCGAGGAGAACGCTTTTGGAAAATTGTTATTGGAAAAAAATGTGCTTCGTTTTGAAAGTATCATATGGTTTCATAATGTTTGTGGTTAGTGTTTTAAATACATTAAATTCAATTCAAATATGCCCATCCCTGAAGTGACATTATGAAACTTAAAAGAAAGTAAACAACACAACATTTGACAAATTATATCTACTTATGTAGAAACTAAAAATTAACATCAATTAATATTAAAAATCTCAATTAAAAAACATGAAATGTTATTTCATGTTTTAATTTTTCGTCGTATCAACATTTTGACAAACTCCGTTCATTTTGAGGCTCCCTTGCTTGTCGATATTTAAATTTTTAAACGTCGCCGTCGCCCAGACAGACAAGGGAGGGCGCTGCACAACCAATTTGTTTGTACAAATTTGTCAGTCAAGGGAACTGTTGCAATTGATTGCGGTTACTATTCATTTTGTAATTGTTCATATTTAACTTTATTCAATTTTATGTCACGGTTTTTTGATGTGTCACTATTTTCTGCCATTTTTATGGGTCTAAAAGAAAAATAAACGTAAACGGTATGCAACAATTTTAAAAATTAATTAGAACATATTCAAAAAATAGTGTTTCATTTGTCAGAAAAATAATAATACAAAAATGGTGTGTCAAAGGTCAGAAAGTCATAAACGCTTTGTATCTCTCATATAGAGCATAAACCGCAACAGATGAATAAAACAAGTAAAAATTATGGTTGATCATAGAGAGAAAAAGAGGGGAGCCTCTCCACAGGGGTTATTAGAACATTAGTTAACTACATGCCTTTCAGATTGCACTATGGTTCTGTTCATGAGCATGACTATGATTTATATTTTATATATTTATTATTTACTAATAAAAATAAAACTCCATATATGATCAGGTTAACTAAGTATATTGTTTTTATTATGAAGTTCTGCAATGAATACGTAAACCAAATTTTTATGTGAATAAAAGAGATTGGTTTGAGTGTCTGTGCTTTCGACACAGCATAAATCTGTTTCAGCAACAGTTCAAGCTTATGGATCAAATATCAACAGCGTTCGTGTAACATAAATAATTAAGGAACTTTGTACATAAGCGTGGTGGCCTCATTTATTATTCTTTATAAGGAAACAAAGGCGAGGGTTAGCCGTAATAAGGCTCCGCCACCTCGCCGGCTTATCTTTATTGCCTCCAACCCACGTAGAATAATAAATCGTTTTCATCAAAAACAAATACTCGACAGTTTTTGCCGGAGTCGAGCGAGCGGGCCGGGGGTGGCAATTTTCCACCCCCATAATACAATATTTTCCGACATTTTCCACGGGAATACAGTTTCGAATCGCTCGCTCGTAACCGGCAGGTTCCTTTAATGTGTATTTTTCGTCCAATCAGAGAGCGGCGAGAGTCTCGATATTACCTCAACTGTCACACATAAAGTGGAAAATATGGTCGGCAGATGTGGGGGGCGAGCGGGGTTAGGCGCGCGAGGGAGGGGGCTGCTTGGCGAGTCGGAGCGCGTACGCGACGCTCCGGCGCGCCGGAAGAAACGCTTCGAACAGGTTTATAGCTTTTCTTTCAGCTCCACTCAGGTACGGGCCGTATCATAACAGGGAATAGCGGCGCGTGATGTGAACCCGTGATAAAATAAATGTCGAGATAGGCTTATGTATTGTACTGTTTATCTAAATAATGGCTGCCAGGAGAAAAGTTTCGATTAAACTTGGCTTTTTGTTGTTTTTATTTTTTCGGTTAAAAATACAGCGACGGTTGTATGAAAGATTTTTCTGTAAAATATATACGTGAAAATGTTTTATATTTGTACTTATATAGGCATAGAGTATATTACCTATATTGTTTTCTTGTACACTTGTAGTCTCTAAGCTTTCTGTAGGTGTAGCTGCATCTCGTAGCGATGAGCTTCGCGCGTAGCGTTGGCGCTGGGCGTTCCCAGTGAATACAAATCGCGATTCATTTCTCATCGTAACTTTTTGCCGGTTCTTATCTGTTAGACTTCACTTTTCATCATCCGAGGGGATTTATGTAATGCCTAGTCATTTCTCGGCGTCGAGGCGAGGCTTATCGGTGGAAAGCGAGCTCGGTTGATTGATGAGCGCGCAAAAATAAATGTTCAGTTAAATTATTCGATAAGTTGGAAACGGAAGTTAAACAGGAATTATCTTTGCCCCTTGCCCCCCAAACCTCCGATGACTTCACGGCTGCAATGCCGCTGTGATTGATAGCTCGAATGAAGGTTATTCTAACTCTGCCTAGCCTTGCTCTACCAACCCAAATATAATCTGGAGTGGTTCATCTTTTAAATTTATGGTTGATATAACCATATGGTTAATATAAGATACTTAGTAATAAATATTAAGAAATTATTGATACCTCATGTCCTCATTCATTAATTTTGAAACAAAACAGAAAAAAGGTTCTTTTACGATAATTTTTTTGCTCTACCTCTATGAATTTTCATCATTTATTCCCAAATTTAATCAAACTTGGACATATTTCTATATAATATAAATAATATAATATATAAGCATACAGTTACTAAAATAAAATGTCCCTTTCGTAATATTTTACCCTGGAGCCCCAAAATTATGTGTCTGTACGCCATAAGACATTTCATATAAATTTAAAAGTCTAAATTTTTCGAGATGGCTGTAATAATTTTTATATAAATTTATAAAAAATGTTGTAAATTTAATGTAAAAGAAACGTAGTATATTATTATTAGTCTGTGGTAAAAGTAACACAATTATTATGTGATAATTTTTATTATAACTAAATATTGACAATATTATGATAAAAAGTAGAAGACAGATTGAATAATTGTCCTACGAGTACGGTACACTTATTCATTCATAAGCATTTACCTATTTAGCCATATCATCAAACTATGTAGTCTAGAGTCTAGACTCCCGCCTAATTGTACTACATTACTCATGTATCTCAAGCATACGTAGAAAGAAGTTAAGGGGGAAGATAGTAACATAAAATTAGGCATGAAAGCAAATGCCATAATTGTAGGCAATCAGCGCCCCCTCCCGATGATTTATAGCAAGTTACCGCACCGCTCCACGTCGCATTTACATCTTTTGAACATTTGCGTTATCTATCCGTTCTGAACAGATTCGGGGCTCAATGATGGTCATTATTCATTTTATATTGAACCTATAAAATTTATTGAACAAAATTCCGACGTAAATGTTCTTCGTAATTTTGTTGCATGAATGAACTTATGCAATTTCGTTACGACATAGTATATAGTTTATTTATTATTTTATTCTTTCTTTCATGAGTGACTTTAAATTCTTAAGATAAACTTTGTCCATTTTTATTTTATAATTAAATCTTCAACGTCTGCAGAGAAAATTATTTGCAATTTACACGAGCTCCATATTGTATCTAAATACTTGTATTTTGTTTTATTTTCAACATATACTCAAAAACAACGTTTTGTGGGTAAGTAGTTACGATAAGCACGTGTGAATGCACCAAAACGTGTTTGTAATAGCTAAAATAGTGCTCTAAATTCTTAAATTGCTTGTGGGACTGGAGTAGACGGTCCACTTAAAAAGAGCATTGTGGCTAATCTCCAGCGACACATGTACAAACAAAGTTTAATTGTGAGCGGTGCGGTGTTGCCGGCCCCGGGCAAAACCGATTACAGTCTTAGCAGCACGGCGAGCTCACCTTCGATCTGCAGCGCCTCCCTCCCCCCACATATTCAATTCCAATCAATCCGACACATACATATATATACATATATATATACATATATATATTATACATAGACGCTCCGAGTATGTTTTTATTGCGGACTCCATCGAATGACGGCCGCAAACATTGCATCCGCCTCCCTCGCTCGCTGGAAAAACCTTTTATTTTTAATTTCGATTTTGATTTTTCCGGGCGCACGGTGTCGTCCTAGTTTTATTTCGTTTCATTTCATAGCGCAGGGTGGGTGCGCGACAGATCGGAATTTCAGATATGTACAATTTAAAATCGTGTAAGTACGGTCAGCGTGCGGCGGGGACGATCAAGCGCGGGAAGCGCTTCTCTCCCGCTAGACTGACGCCTGTCGGTTTGTTTTCTTTGCTTTTTTACGAATTCTATTTTCATTTGATTGCATTTGAATTTCCGCCGCCAATATCCGCTAACTAAACACGATTAATGCGGAGCGGAGATGGACAGACGGGCGGACGGCGCTGGGGCCGTGACGCTCTCTAGTCGTTTTGTCGTTTTATATTAGAAGCCAGCTAATTTATTGCAAATTGCGCTACGGGAATCCTCTGCAATATTAAAGAAGTGACAATATTTTAAGCTTTATTCAATCAAGGAATCTAATAATACGCTCTGCGGGGATGAAAAAGAAAGAATTACGAATTATACCTAATTGGAAGCCATACTCAATGTTATTTATTTTGTAGTAGATATTATTTTATTTTCTAGCAAAAACATTTAAATATCTTAGCAAGGTTATTAAATGAGTCCAACAATTAAAGAAACACGAATCTGTTTGTTTAATATTTTTAATAAACTTCACAAAATATATTAACTTCTTAAAATACATATATATATCCTATAGGTAATTATTAACATACCTAATATACTGTACTACTGAAACATTTCGGAGCCTTGCTTATTAGTCGCCGTAACAGGTACCACCTCCACCTCTCAATTCGTCTTCCAAATTTTAGCAAACATAATGTGCAACAGCCTTATGATGACACATTATCACGTCGTTTGTTCAGTAAACAGCGTTGTAATGCGACGACAAGCCGGTATGAGATCGATCACGGCGGTCCGATATTGGCAAACTTCTCCGCGACACGGCCCTTGATTAAAAGTATGCAAATTTTATTACATCCCTCGGGGTGCCGGATGGGGACACACGTACCGATTGGGGTCAACTGAACTCGTATCTGTAATGTAATTAGTATCAATCTTGAATGTGTTTTATAAGCTGTTACTGCGATTATAACAATTGATGGAGCGTTCATAACAATTATCCTCCTAAGACCCAGATCGGAACTACCTAAGGTAGTCGTAAAAACCCACTGTACAAAATTATGCACAAATTAATTTATTGCTGTCAGACCCAGAGACGTAAAACGTCGTAATTTTGAAGCTATACCTTTTAGGGTTTCGAAAGTATTTTTACCGTAATACCAGGTGTCTATGGGACATTTTTGGTCACCTTCTGTAATTCTATCTTTTGTACAAAATTTTGTACAGTGGGTCTTAATGTAGCAGAGAAAATAATAAATCAAAATTACAAAAAATAAAGTTTATTATAGAAATTAAATAGAGAACAAAATTTTTCCATTTGAGATCTTTAGGCTTAACTTCTATTAAGGCAATATTAAATTACGCGTCCTTGACTTCTACTCCCACGACTTCCTTTTTCCGCGAGTGCTTATAATATTTCTTCCACGACTACAACCACGTGTCCAACGTAGACGAATTCGTGTTCTGCTGCGACTTGATCCTCCCAAAAAGGAGAATCATCATTGTCATCTTCAATAAGCGGCTGTTCATCTTCACTAGAAGAACTTGAAGATGAAGATTCCTCTCTTCCATCTGGCATGTACTGGTCATCTGTCTCATTATATTCAAAAGGGTCCTCTTCAGCTTCTGACTCATATTCTAATTCATTTAGACACTGAAGAATCTCATTTTCATTAGAATCTAAAATAAAAATAAAAATACTCTCTATGAAAAGCAGATACCTAACGTTTGATACTGAGAACCAATGTACAAAATATTGAACAAAATAATTGATGACTTTGTGAATCACCTTTATTCAATACAGCAACAAAAAATATTAATAGTGTGTAATATTTACACCTTATAGTATAAAATAACATTAACAGTGACGTGGGAAAACTAGTGATTATATAGATAAGTATTTTGAGATTAAACTTACTCTTAGCACGAGGGAGCGGCAGGTTTCGTCGTTCATCACAGCTAGTTTTGAAAATATACTTATTTTTTTGTTGGCAGCGTTGATAACATAGACAATACAAACTATTTAAGTAATTTTGACATGTGAAACTATTCGCGGGAAGATTTGAAAAAAACTACAGTTGTTAAAAGAATAAGTACAAAAAATTGTACACTGGGCGGTTACTACTATAAACTATATGACAGAGCTGGGTCAGATAGCACTATTTTATTTTGTACAAAATTTTGTACGCGGGGTCTTAGGAGGTTATATTTACCCGTACGTTGATGGGTCCTATGTGGAAATCTGAGAGCGGCTCGACTCGGCTAGAGGGACGAGTTTTCCTGTAACAAATTTTATATTTTAATATTTACGTCTTATTTCTTGCAAAATCCCATACAAGTTGTTTGCTTGAATGTGTATTTATTTTCATGTAAATTTATAATAATCTAAAATTCAAGCAAAGTTTAAAAAAAAAGATTTTATTATATATCTATACTTAAGTTACAAATATATGTATAATACTAGTGGTCCGCCGGCTTCGCCCGTGGTACCTACATGTTTAAACTATCCTACCTCTCAAGTTGGATCGAACTGCACATGGTGTGCGAATTTTATTATAATCGGTTAAGTGGTTTAGGAGTCCATTGAGGACAAACATTGTGACACGAGATTTATATATATGTATTAAGTTTTTTAATCACTTAAATTTGTATATGATGATGCCAATGACGATGATGTATGATAAATATATAGTACAAGTAAATAACGTCATACTCCTAAAATATTTTCAGAAAGTGCCTAACAAAATACATAAGTCAATAAAACATTTATTAGGAATCGGTACATAAAGGTATTAATGCACCCGGGCTTGTAATAAATAATTCGATACAACGTGTGGCGGAGTGGGGTTTTGTTTATGTCAAATTGTAATTTATCGGTTACTCGGCTCGACTAGGATATTACAGAGGGAGTTCCCTCCCTTCAGCCCACCACCTTGTGTTCGTTGAAAATTTTATATTACCGTATCGTCTGTTAAGTCATTCCGTTTTTTTCTTGTCCATGACCAGCCGGAGCGATCTTTTGATTAAATTAAGGGGATCAACAGGGAATTTTTAAACTGATTGATAGGTTGACAAAGCGTTTCATGAAACACAAGCAGAATTTATATTGGCTCTAAGTGATTGAGCGAATCCAAGTTTTAAATTTTTTTTCATCATCCCTTATGTATTAGAGTAAGGATATACAATATGTTGTTTTAAACGTTTTTGTGTATTGATCTTGTTTAATAAAATTTAAATTAATTAATAACTAATCATATGATAATACAATGAAGTCGGATTACGAGTGTTTATATAAAAGGTGTTCTATTCTAAGGTAAACATAAAGTCGCAAAAGCTTCAAATGACATCAAAATTAGCTACAAGTTAAAGTATATTTTGTTTGTAGCGATAAGCTACGTTAAGAATCTGTAGCTTTATTATTTACGAGTAGCCTCGTAGAGGGCTGTCATGGAAAACTGTCTCTCAGCAAAGTTAGCGAAGCTCGCGTCGTCGACAACTACGAACGGAATTTGTAGACTTAAACCAATTTGCCTTAACTTCACTAACAACTTATAATAGAGCAACTTTCCTGATTAATCTATTTTTGGGGTACCATCTCGAATATCCAATCTTCCGCTCCGACTTGATCCAGAGTCTCGACTGAGGCTGTGATTTATATATATTTAGCGAAACAATGTCGAATAGAAGAATGGATATAATCAATGATTGCAAGTTGAATAAAAATAAAAAGCCGGTGTCGAAGTTGTTTGATTGGCCGTTTCGCTGTTACTTTTTTACTTGTTGTGACCCACGGCCCACGGGCTGCTACTTCGCTTGATAAGCAGTAAATTGCTTTTCTTTCCATTTCTTAAATAACCGACCCACTGCCCGAACCCCCGCTCGCTGGACCTACCTCCTCGTTCGCATCGGCTATATTTTTTTGCTTTCCTTAAGAAAAGTTTAATTACAACCCTCTTTAAAAAGCTACGTAGCGTTATGTTCTAATTATTGCAAGGACAATAAAAATACGCAAACGAGTGTATTATAACAATTAGACGCTCCTCCTTGATATTTAAAAGGGAAATTTAAATGGAATTTTTATGTCCAGCAATTAAGGATAACGTCGACTTGCTAGACATTTTTGTAATTACAAAAATAAGATTCTTGAAATGTAGCGTGAAAAAGAAATTGGGCGAAATTGGCGCGACATACCGCGGATGCTACGGCCTGAGCGGCTGGGACACAAATATTTTTATTGTCAACAAACTAATTATGCAATAAACCACGTTTTGTTAAATTTATGCCGTCATACAGAAGTGCACTTTTAGGTAGGCAGTGTCATATCTAACTACTTTATCTATAATATAAATTTAATGAAGAGTATACGCTTTGATGAATACTTCTATAAAATATTTATTAGAACTAGAGATTAAACATTAAAGAGCTAATAATTCTAATTTAATATATCTTTACCGTAGCAAAGGCCCTTTAAATCGCCATAATAGCCATGGTGCGAGCAATTCACGTCGCTCAAAGAATAGCATAAAGTATGAACAAATGTGAGATTTTCGAAGTGGTATATGAAGACGGAGGTTGAGGAGCCCGAGGGAGCGGTGGATTTATCGCTGGCGGCTGACGAGCGGAGCCGCGCGCCTCCCGCCCTCCGCGCTGATTTACACCGCGCAATCTCGCAAAACTTACTTCACATTTAAATTTTCAAACTGTCTAAGCTCTTAACGTCGACCATATTATCTCATTCGATCGCCTATAAATTTTATGACTCGACTTGCCTTTGTCGCTTAGCTGACTTGAATTAATAGCCCGATGGGACAAAAATCGTTTCCTAAATATAATACATATTATAAACATGTACATTGTATATAATAGGTATGATGGATTAGACGACTTTCGGAGAATATATGTTATTTGTACCAAAAAACAAGAATATTTACAACACACTTCAAATTCCTGTATGATTACCAGAATATAATAACACGTGTAACACGTTTTTCGTAAGCGTTTCTGTAATGTCTCGCATAATAAAGAGTTACCTGCTACATTTTTACGTATTATAGTCCAAAAGTAACGGTCCGTTTTACATTTCGGCGCCGAAAATAAATCAGATACGTCCTACTATTTCTAATCTATTACTAACGGTGTCAGTTGGGATTTACAAAATGAACAAATTCTGCGCGCCTGTTATGAATATGTAATTGAAATTTGGAATTCTGTGAGTGCGAGACCGATGTTTGGTGCCGCAACTGTCAACTGCAAACATTGCTCCCGTTTACCATGAAACTTTATCACATTACGTTACACTTACTCGTGCATACTTACACTTGGTACTGCTTCACATTCCACGCGACAACCCGCTTTGATTAAATCTATTTTGCAATCTTGGTACGGAGGCCATCGGCGCAACCCTCTTATAATTTAGTTTGAAACTTTTTAATTAGCTTTATATTTGTGTTTGCAGATTGAGACTTTGCTCCGCAGTCTATCATTTGTTTGACTGAGGTTGAAAAGTTATGTGATAATTAATGCAGTAATGGAATAATTAATAAATTACATTGAAAAGGAGGTAGGTGCTTTGTTTTTTGCATTACGTCTTACATTACAAAAGTACCCCTGAAATTAAAAATGCAAATTACGTTTTTATGTTTATATAAAGGTATGGAAAAGTATTCACATTAGTAGCAATAATTAGTTGCAATGTATTTCAATAACCATAAAAATATTAATTGTATGTATAAGTAAACTTTCTCCTATCTACAATTTTTTACTAGTGTATACATGAGTAAAATCAATAATTAATTAATGATTATTTCCCACGTAGTTACTGAAGAAAGGCGTAGTAGGATTATCAGGATCCACTGGAAAATTACTTAAGGCGCAATGTTTTGTAACTATGATTAATTTAAGAACTTTTTCGTTGGGAAGATAGGACATATTCTACATTAATTTTTTTTTCCAATAAAAATGATTTTCTTTAAAAAGCTTTACAGAAATTAAGCTCGACGGAAGAATGGGCAATACAATAATACCTTCAGGTTTTTGTACCTACCTAGAAAATACCATTAGTTATAATATCGCAGTATACCTATTCCTGATTACATACATAGGTGTGTAGGTAACACATGATATAGTTATATTATCTGTGACTTGATATTATTTTAAATTTATTATCTATCTGTATTGTTAATAATTATTATAATGCAATCTTGCAATTTGTAGAGTTAGATGTATTATGCCCACAGGAGTTTGGTTTTTAAATTCATAGAGATAACAATTATTATAACGTACTCTTATGTTTCAATAATTGGCAGAAAACTCGAAACATTATACAGGATGTTTCTGTGACTTGGACCCTGTAAAGAAATTTACGTAAACGTTATACTATATGCTCTGACTATTGTGGTTACCGTTGCGCGGCTCTACGGAAACATGACTTGAATTTCATCAGGCCAAACTAAATTTTATCGGTCGACAAATATACCTGTCCGCTTGTTACAGAACCTAAATGCAATTTAAGACGTTCTACGTAAATATTGGAATACGTCTTGTACGTTTCCACAAACATCTAATTAGATTTAGGCGTGGACTAAATTCATACTGAATAGTAATGAATCTTCATGAATATGCACACTCTTGATTAGCCTGCTATATTAGTTTCCAGTTAGCAATATTACGCTTGCTTGTTTTGTATAAACGATGCTCGGGTTGAGTCATGTTAATTCCGGGTGGTTGTATCGACTATAAAATAATATGCTGAATAATACATTATTTCCGTATATTCTAATTGGTATCAATTGGTATGTTTTTCTAAACAGTTCTGTATTTTGAAATGAATGTCGAATTAAGATATTATAATATGTATATAGGTTTGCATGTACTATATTCAATTATTGTTACTCATGTATACCAATAGACACAAAATGACGCGGGTAAACAGTTATTTTTACCTGTGTCTATTTTTCGATTTTTTTTTTAAAGACTGCAACATGTTTCATGCTAGTATAGAATAATCCTTGATTTCAGTATGATAATTGACTGTCATTTTCATTCCACACGGGTTTTCGTTGATGTGTAAAGTAAACACGGATTTATTACTACAGTAAGGGGTTGGTCATACGTTTGGTATGTGCACAGTTAGATGATACTGGGGGATGTATCATATTGTGCACTCATCATGCACGGTCGCGCCTGTTGGCTTAGCGAACGTCGCGGCAAATACAACTCACTGTTTAAATAGATACGTCGACAGATGTATCATATCGTTAATTAATAACTGTGTGTGCCATTCCGAAACTTAATTATGTATCAGATTGGATATGTGGCACTTATTTATTAATAAATTAAACATGCGCTATGTCTTTGATGTAATTTGGACGTATATTTTAGTGTTTCACGTAGTGAGATGTTTCTGTATGCCTTTGTTTATGTTGTACACTTATGTGTGGGATCTCGGATTGACATACGCTAATACTCTTTATCTTCTGCTAACTTATAAGATTCATCGTTACATCCGTTTGTTCTCTCTTTTAATTTTATAATGCTCTACTTCTTACATGACACACAAATCTTCTTAAATGTCTGGTCTGAAAGAAACAGCTGTGAATGGTACACAATATCTTCAGGCACTTCTAAAAGCATCATGGATCCTTGCAATTATTTTTTTAGAATCTACACACGCATTATAGCAGTAATCTGTGCAGTAAGATGCTACATGAACCATGTATGTTTGTGTACGAGTTGCTGTTATATCTTAAGCCTTTTTCTATTTTCATTATACAAGTAGGTACCAATAATGAATGTTCGCTCAGGGCATGTCGGGCAAAACGTTAACTTAATGAGTACACAGTATAACCCAAATAAGTATTGGATGAAATTAATCGAAGTCAGGATTACGGCAGCTTGCGAGGCTTTAATCTGCTCCGAAGTTATCAGGGCGCGGACTTGTTATCTGTTTAATGTCTGGTAAACAACGGGATCAAGGGATAAGGAGCGTCCTTTCATACGGAGCTGGCCCTCCGGCAGCAGGATTAGTGACTTGGAGGAAGATTGCTCGCGTCTCACATATTACCACAGATGGACGAATTTAGTATGTACGTGTAATGGGAATATTAGATTTGTGCGGGTATGTACGTAATGGCTATTCGGTTATTTACGGTTGGCGTTTTATCTAACGAAGTGTATTAAAGATAGAGACTGGATTATGTACTAATTGTACGTTCATCATAAACTTTCGCTTTGTGTTCAGTTTCATTTAACTTTTGGTGATTCATGTTTCATAGAATAATTAAAGATTTCAATTAAATTTAAGAGTCTTATTAAGATGCAAACGCTGGAAGTGTCTTGACGTGACTTAATTTTGTAAAAAATATAAAATGTCTTCACGTCTAGCCTTTTAAAATTTTATTTAAAACTAGCCGTCCGCCCCGGCTTCGCCCGTGGTACATGTTTACGTTTTCTCTACATAAAAACCATCCTCGTACTTCAAGGAATATAATAAAAAAAGAATTATCGAAATCGGTTCAGCCGTTCTCGAGTTATGCGCTTACCAACACATTTTGCGATTCATTTTTATATACAGTAGAACCTCGATAAGTTAAAGTCCAAGGGAAACACAAAATATTTTAAGTTATAGAGGTTTTAAGTTATCAAGGGTCTATCCATTTTTCACTTCTTCTATAGCTTTTATTTTATCAGCGTAGGTGAGGGTTGTTAGTTTTCGTTTTGGACTCATTTTAAGCCCGTTTTATCACACAGTAAGTAAAGCGATGTTTCCAGGACAACGATCAAAAACTTATGATGCAAGTAAGTCGTTGTCATAAAGCTAACCGCCGCAAAGCTTTGAAGAATTTCGATAAAGCAAACAATAAGTAATGTATTGTTTACGTTAACAATACTTAGTAACACGTGCAAGCAATAAATACCGAAACCTTTTGTTTTGACACTCTTTCAAAATGACTCATTGACAAACAATTTTATGTTATAGAGGTTGTGGAAACATTTCTTTGAGTTACTGAGGGCCAATACAGAGATTATTTGTTTAAGTTATAGAGGTTGCGTATTTTAAGTTAAAGAGGTTTTGGGCTCTGATGGGAAGGGAACATATTATTTTTTTAAGTTACAGAGGTTTTTATGTTACCGAGGTTTAAGTTATCGAGGTTCTACTGTATAAGATTCGCAATTTACAGAATTATTTAAAAAGTACGCACTAAGTGTATAATGGAATATCGAAAAAACCCATTGTTATCATGAAAATATAATATAAACTTACGAAGTTATTACTCAAACTTTAAACAGAAGCCCTTTCATTAATAATTA